>NC_054844.1:19467741-19716581 GCF_018345385.1 Vulpes lagopus | reverse complement strand
CACCACCACACTTAACTATACTTTAAAGCTCCTACCCTGAACTCAAAGCCTCTAATATTGTTGTCCTGACTGCTCCCTATATGACTTGTTGGGCTGTTTGAGTTAGAAATTCAGAAATTCTGATGAAGTTCAGTTATCCAAAAAGATTTATAATTCTTTGTTTGAGAGCCACCGATTTGATTGGCTCTGCAGCTTTCATTCTCTGGAAATTTTAAGGACTAAAGTATTTATACACTTTGGGATCAGGAAGGAGCTGTGCTTGGATGCAGAGGATTGCTATAATCTCTGGAGATGTTGCATTGAAAGTCCACTTTTATGAAACTTTGAGAACTTGAAGATCATTAATACCATCAGTACCCTTCCTTTCAAATATCAAATTTCTAGTAAAGCAGTGTTGAAACTATCTTTGACAACTATCATATGGTTTCACCCCCATGTGGAATTTAAGAGATAGTACAGAGGACCATAAGGGATGGGAGGGTAACTGAATAGGAAAAATCAGAGAGAGAGAGAGACAAACCATGAGAGGCTCTTAAGTCTGAGAAACAAACTGAGAGTTCCTGAAGGGGAAGTTGTTGGGGGGATGGGGTAACTGGGCGGTGGGCACTAAGAAGCACATGTGATGTGATGAGCAATGGGTGTCATAAGCAACTGGTTAATTATTGAAAACTACATCTGAAAATGATGGCAGTAGTTTGGCAAATTGAATTTTAAAAAGAAAAAAGAAAAAGAAACTATCTCTGAAGCTATCGAGGAGGAGCCAGCAGTCCAACTTCCTGATTGTCAGGAGTGTTAACACCCAGCCACAGGAACCGGTGGAACTTGCTGCCTTGAAGAATGTTTTGAAAAGGAAAGGTTCAGAGTGATGGTAGAACCCTTCTCAGGAGAGAATAATGAACACAATGACCTCCAGGACAAAGGAGAGTGAGTGGGGCGGGCTGGGAAATCAAGACAGCTTGCAATTTAGTGCGTGAATTGTTGGGTGTGACAGTAGTTCTTCATGGGGACTTGGGATTTTTTTGTTTGTTTTAGAATTACAAAGGAGCTCAGAGACTGAGAGAAACACGGGGAAGAGGAAGAAGGGAAGGAGGACCCAGAGGCATTATGGAATTCATGGAAACTGGCTTCAAGCTCTCTTGTTTCTCTCTTCATTTATTTAAGCACATCCTCCAAGTAATCACCTCCTTTGGGAGAGACTATTTTCTGATTACACTGAGATTCACAGACCCAGGAAATGTCCTCAGGAAATGCACTTGGACATGTTGGTACATGTTTTACTCTCCTGTTTATACCTCAGTTTGACTGTTTCTTTCCAAAATAACAACAAAAACAAACCTTCTAGGAATCTCAAGATGACAATAGTCAATCAATATTTTCATACATTCATTTTCTCTGCCCTAAATTCCTCTTATGGTTGCTTAGCATAACCTTGTCCTGGGGAGTGAGAATTGGGGATAAGAATGTATAATTTAGAAGTAGGAAGATGTATATGGACCCTGGCCCAGCCTTCTGGATGCTTTAGACTATAAAAGAATTTAAGGATATATCTAGAACACCAGCTGACATGACAGAAAGAGAAAATTAGTTTTAGCTGAGCATCAGGATGGACAATAAGCACTGGTGAAAAGGGGAAGAAGGTTGGAAATAATGACTTACAAATGGCTTTCTAGATGTTGGGGAAAGCCTTTAGAATAATGTTAAGAAGATCTGTAGTGCCAAGAATGGACAAAAGGAATGAGGGAAGTAACCCTAACAGGGCAGATACTTACCCAGGCCACAGGCTCATCCCAGGAAGGGTAAGTCAGGATGTAAGAGCTGAATTAGAAAGGAGGTGATGGGCCTGATGGTCAGGGAAGAATAAGGGTGGGGCTCTGACTAGCTGATTTGGAGATCTGGCCTGAACTTAAACCATTAGAATAATCAGATTATTGCATGGAGAAAGAGCATTTCTAGATACGGCATTTGAGGATGATCTTTCTCTGTGTTGTTATAGGGTGGATTTGTAGTAGGCTCGCTCAGGATTCCCAATCATGGGTTTGTTTTCTTTTCTATAAGATTGCTTGTTCATTAGGCAGCCCAGGTGTCTCAACGGTTTAGTGCTGCGTTTGGCCCAGGGCGTGATCCTGGAGACCCGGCATCTGGTCCTATGTCGGCCTCCCTGCATGGAGCCTGCTTCTCCTTCTGCCTGTGTCTCTGTCTCTCTCTTTCTCTGTGTCTCTCATGAATAAATAAATAAATAAATCTTTAAAGAAAAGATTTCTTGTTCATGTACTTGTTTGGCCTTCTCCTCTTGGAGTCATGTAATTATTTGATTTTCAGATGCTTTGTTCTTTGAACTGCTTCTCTGGTATCTTCCTATTTTAGTCTGTAAAATACGTCTTCAGTAAATTGGAAAGATAGCATGGACCACCCTGCACAACACAATTGAGGGAAACAGAAATTATGAAAAGCATTAGCCCTTTCCGACTCTGCCATTCAGGTGGTCCTCCTCTGGGATTCCTGATCAAGGTCTATGATATGGACTTTAGAAGAGTGTATGATATTTTTTTTGAGGTGACTAACCTCAGAGGGGTGGTGTGATTCAAGCACTGTGAAGAACCACTGTTGTGTCTTATTTGGGAGGTATGTGGCTGGGTACAGTTCCCCAGAAAGAGAAACATAGTACAACCATTCTTAGTACCAACTACAGGAGCCTCCAAGGACAGCTGAAGGACCTGAAGGAGAAAGAGGAGTTGGGAAAAGGAAAAGGAGTTCAGAAGAAACTAGTAGGAGGGGTGCCCCATCTTCCATTGTTTTTCATCCTCTGTCTAGCAGGTATTCCTTCCTTGTATTCTCCATATCCTGAAGATTATATAATTCTGGATCTCCAGGATCACACCCCGGGCTTCAGGTGGTGCTAAATCGCTGGGCCACCTGGGCTGCCCTCTGACTCCTCTTCAACTTAAATCTACTGACTGCCTACCATTTATTAGCCCCTGTACTAGGTCCTTTCATAACATTATCTCCTGCAATTCCTGTATTGAACCCGCAGTGAACAGAGTGTGGTCAATCTCTTCCTCAGTCATGGCATCTTTGCACCATCACTTCTTGTCAGGCCCCTGTTCGGTTCATTTTATTTTCCTTTTTCATCCTTACCTCTATTCTTGTTTCCCCTCCTTACTGGAGGCCCTTGCTTTGGTGTAGTTAACAATGTTCTTCCAATCCATGCTCTACATGTATATTTAGATACATTTACCCATTCAACAACTATAGTGCCCAATTGTGTGTGTGTGTGTGTTTCTTAATTCCACTAAGACTGTGCTTAAGAATGGTGGCACAAGTGACACCGTCACAGCAGTTCATTATGGTTTGTATCTTCTCACTGAATTCGCAAGCTAATCCAGGGAGGCCAGTCAAGTAGTTTCCTTCTAGATGAGGTAACTGAGGCATAGATGTTAAGCAAATCACTGTAATTTATGTAGCCATGTGAAAGGTCCAGGATTCACATCCAGATTTTGTGTCATAATGATCATTATTCTTATCACTACAGTACCAGGCACTGTCTCTTCCAGAAATAAGATAAGGCATCTGTAGAAAAAGATTATATTATTTATTATTATCATTATCATTATTATTGTGTTTGAGCATTGCTTTTTTTCAATGCCTGGTCTGACTCAGTAAGCCTGGACATCCAAGTGTTGAGTAACAAAATGAATGAGAATATCAAATTAGAGTCCTTAGTTTTCAAGGCAAATTATTTGGAATAAAACTCATTCCATGTCTCTCGAGGGGTAGCTTACAGGCTTCAGTTTTAGTGAGTGATTTTGGGCTAGATATCTATAAAGACTAATTTATTATATCGTTTGGGGACTTTGGATCATTTTCAATGAAGATCCAAAAGTCTTACTTTTGAGGTAGATGATATTAAGTCCATATTGTGTGCTGGGCATGTGCTAGGCACTCAGCTACATATCTCACAGGCATCATTTCACTTACACCTCACAACTACCCTATGAGGGATTCACTTTTTCTCCCATATGACTGTTGTGGAAACTAAAGCCCCAAGAGGTGAACTAATTTGCCCCCTGGGTGTGAGATTGAGTTGAGTTTTGAACCCGAACAGTCTACCTGCAGAGCCTTACTCCTAGACACTAAATTGTGCTGCCTTTCTGTGAAGGAAGCTTTTATAATTTATTCCCTTTGAAACTGAGGACAATTTCTTGTCAGGTGGATGGTTCTTGTCAGGTGGACTGGAGAGCAGTCATGTGAAGTATGAGTGGAATAGTATCTTCAGAGGGAGAGAATATGAAATGTATAAATATTACCCAGGGTCTCTGGTAGGCCTCCTCTGTCTCCTGAAGTGAGGACCTCAGCCTTCGGACATCATACCTAGGTTATACAGCTTGATCATGATGCCTTTCAAAAAGTAGGGATTCTCTAACTAGGCCTAGGTAGTTGGTTGCCTATAATCTAAGACAGCCTGATATTTTAAAAAGAAAGTGTCCTCAACAGAGCAGGCTGGAAGCTGCAGGTGTCAAGAGGAACACTGTCAGTGCCAGCCAGGGAGGACTGTCAAATCAAAAACTAGTGACCAATTTGTCATAATGGAGGGTAGTTTTGTTGATTACAGGAAAAAATGTGCTTTGTTTTGCAATTATGTCTGTATTTATAGGTACAGTATGAATATACTTTGCACTTCATCATTTTTGTAAATTTATTTTTTTAGGAAAAATTGCTGAAAAAATAATGCCAAATATTTGAAGTAGGAGATTAAAATGTTATCAAATGTTTAAAAAAAAGTGTCCTCAAAGGCAAACAATTCTTTATCACCTTGTATGGCTCATTCCTGCTATGAATGACATGCAGTGAAGGTTTTGTCACAGGTGATGTTCCCTACACACTTTTCACTTTCATTGACTTCTACAAGGAAGGTAATACCATCTACATATTTACTGAGCAAGGTTTTTAAGGTTTGCGTGGCTACAAAGTAGGTATCTCAAAGTCATGTAGGCAGGAATTCTGGATTATGGTCTCTTTTAGGTTTTCTTTTCAGTGTGGTCATTTGTTCCACAAATACTTCTTGATCATCTAACTCACAGTTTATTGGCGGAGACAGGAGGCTGATCTGGAATTTTGATACATTAGGAACAATGTCACATGAGGGATCCTGTGTGCTATGAGAGTACATAGGGAGGGCACCACAAGGGTCAAGGGAGGCTTCTTGGGAAAGCACTCTTGAGCTGAGAACTGAAAGTGAAGTGGAGGTAGCTAAGCGAAAGGACCAAGAGGGCATTAGAGGCAAGGGAATAGGGTGAGTGTAGAATTTTGCAGCTCGGGTAGGAACTGGGTAGGGGATGAGGCTAGAGGGACAAGTACATTGATACTGTAGAAATGTTCTATTAGGGAAGAACTGACCTGCCTTATGTATCTCACCTACTGATTGGTAAATCATAACATTGGAACTGGTGAGTCGCAAACAAGGAGTCTACATGGATTTATAGACAGAAGGTCTGTCCCATAACCCAAAAGTTCCTTTTGATCATCCATAGAGAAGACTTTTCAATTTTGACTTCATCTTTATGTCTTTAAAATCTCTGACAACATTTTGTAATCTTCTCTCAAAACCAAAGCCTCAGTAGGGAGGAGAGTGGGGGCTGCATCACTGTCTGCTGTGTTCTCCACTACTAATTTCTGGACATTGCTGTGAATTTTTCACCCAAAGCCTTGTTTTCCCCTTGAGGAGAGGACCATTTGAATAGCAGTAGGGAAGGAGGGGGTAGAAGGAACCATATGTTCCATATGTAGCATTTGTTCATTAAGAAAATATATTTAATATTTTCAGACAATGGTTTGTGGGAGTTAGAAAAACTCCTTGTGACAAATTAATAGACAGTTACACGCAAGTGCTTTAATACCTACTCATAGAGCAGGGCAGGGTCTCCAGGCCCCTGGCAGCTGCCGTCACAGATGGTGCAGGGTGTTTATAAAGCACAGTGTGGCCAGTGAGGAGACTGTCTGCAGAAGTCAACTCACCTTCTCTTTCGGAACCTAGAGAGGGAGGAGACAGAGGAATTATTTTGGGTGTGAGCTGTTAAGCTAGGTGACTTACTTCTTTTCTCCCTATTCATCACATCCTCATAAATGTGCACATAAAAGTTGAGTGAGTTTTTGAGTAGTTGTTTTGGGCGAGTTGTATTGAATGTCAGAATTCACAAAACCACCTTCCTGGCTCTTCTCACTTCTCAGTCCTGGATCTGGGGTGGTACTGCCCCCATTTCTCCAGTGTTACCTTCCCAGGCAGCCTGGTCCGTTCCATTTTGCAGGTGGTTATGAAGGCCCTGCCTCTTCCTACCTCCTCCTCTTTCACAGAACATCTGTGGGCCTAGGTGGGTAATGGGAAGGGGTGTACTGTACATTCTTGGGCATCAGTACAGCTGAATGGATGAGGCAGAATGAGGATAAAGGGGACCAAATCCTGTCTATCTTGACCATCTGATTTTGGGGCTAAGTGTTGTAAGACTGAATGATCTCTATTTGTATATTAAACTCAGATAAATTTTTAAAAATGAGTCTGTAATTGCAATGAGGCCCACTAGTCCCTGATTTTATGTGTAATAATTCATGTTCTAGCACTGCACACACATCCAGTGTGTAATTTATTGCACAATTTATTCATGCCCTGCTGTGTCTTACAGCTTAATTAGTACATGAAGCTACAGGAATTTGATGAACCCAAGTGGGATTATGTCATGTGGTGTGTAAAAAAGAAGAATGTTGAGAGGTATTTGGTACTTTTTCTGTGGAGGAAAACTGAGTTGATCTTTCTATGATGTCCTTTGGTGTCACTTTCTGTGATATTTGGGCTGCAACATGTGATGTGGTTTCTGAGCTTTGGATGGTGGGTTGAATAATGGGGTCAGTTATATATTTATTGTCTATTCTGTCTTAGGTATTATGGAGCAACAGCACATACCAGAGGAAATATAAGGCAGAAGCTTTGAAGACTGAGCAACCAATTGAGGCATCCTCAACCCAACTGGGCTTAATGCAGCTTCACTGAACCTGATCTGAAACTCACAGCTCCCGGGATTGCTACAACTCTAGTTAGAATGCTGTGCCAGGCACTCCGAAGATTTGGTAAAAAGCTGGTGCGCAAACATCCACTGGAGCTACCTGTGGCTGAGAATGCCCCTGCTAGAAGCTTGAGCACTCTGGATTTAGTGGTCCTGGGTGTGGGCAACACACTGGGTGTAAGTGTATATATTTTGGCTGGGGAGGTGGCTAGAGATCAAGCAGGACCATCTTTTGTGATTTGCAGTTTGGTGGCTGGCCTAACTTCAGTGTTGGCTGGGCTGTGCTATGGAGAGATTAGTGCTCGGGTTCCCCATTCTGGCTCCGCATATCTCTACAGCTATGTCACTGTAGGTGAACTCTGGGCTTTCATCACTGGCTGGTTCCTCATCCTCACCACTTTTGCTCACATAGGCATTAGGATCTGGGCCTGGACCTTATTCTTTGACAATCTTTTTGGGAACAAGTTCTCTCTGACCTTGCAGGAGACTTTTTTACCACAAGCTCCTGGTGTTTTTGTAGAAATTCTAAGCTTCATTGTTATGTTCCTTCTATTATTGATCATGGAATTGCTGACTCGGAACATTAGGCAGCTTTCTCTGGTTACCAAAACGCTCACTTTGGTGAAAGTATTGGCACTTGGTTTTGTCATCATCTCTGGCTTCCTGAAAGGGGACCTGCACAACTGGAAGCTCGCAGAAGACGACTACATAAAGGCTGGACTCAATGACACCTCCAGCTTAGGCCTTCTGGGCTCTGGAGGATTTGTGCCTTTTGGCTTCCAGGGAATTCTCCGTGGATCAGCTACCTGTATCTATGCTTTTACAGGTTTCAACATTATTGTTACCAGGGTCGAATTAGCCCAGAATCCCAAGTGTTCAATCCCCAAAAGCATTATGATTTCACTGTTCATTTGCTTTTTGGTGTATTTTGGTGTGTCTGCGGCGCTTACACTTATGGTGCCTTACTACCAACTTCAACCTGGGAGCACCTTGCCTGAGGCATTTCTCCATATTGGCTGGGTCCCTGCCTACCACTTTGTAAACTTTGGATTTTTCTGTAGTCTTTCTACCAAAGTCTTTGGCAACATGTTCCCCATACGTCAACAGGTATACATGATGGCAAAGGATGGCCTCCTATTCCCTGTCCTTGCCAGGATCCAAACCGGCACATATATGCCCATTCTGGCTACCATGATCATTTTCATAGTTGGAACAATAATGGCATTCTTCCTTGGATTCACTGATCTCTTGGACCTCAGGTCAATTGGGGCCCTCTTAGTTTTCTCTCTGCAGGCTTTTATTGTTCTCATCCTCAGGTATCAGCCTGAAAGGAAGAATGGGGGAAAAGAAGCAGAGGTTCTGGGAGAGAATGAGAGAAATGAAATGCAGGTGCAGGAAGAGAATGAGGGAAATGAAGCACAGGTGCAAGAGGAGAATGAGGGAAATGAAGCACAGGTGCAGGAGGAGAATGAGGGAAATGAAGCAGACATGCAGGAGGAGAATGAGGGAAATGAAGCAGACATGCAGGAGGAGAACCGACCTGCAGCTGAGAGTTTGACTCTGCAGGCATTATTTTTTCCAGGCAATCCCACCCCCACTGCACTCTCTGGCTGGGTTGTCTCTGTTTGCTCCTCACTGCTTGTTCTGCTGCTGACTCTTCTCTGTCTGGTGCTGGCCCGGTGGCCAGTTCTGCTTTCTGGAGACCCAGTGTGGATCACAGTGGTTGTGCTGCTTCTGGTGCTCATCACTGGGATGACTGGGGTCATCTGGAGGCAGCCACAGAGCTCCTCTCCCATTCACTTTAAGGTACCTGGTCTGCCTCTCCTCCCACTCCTGAGCATCTTTTTGAATGTTTACCTTATGATGCAGATGACAGCTGGCACCTGGGCTCTATTTGGTTCCTGGGTCCTGGTTGGATTTGCTATCTACTTTGGTTATGGGATCCGGCACAGCCAGATCCCTTAAACCCACTTCACTTAGGGCAAAAACTATAGATCTTGAACTTAGCGGAGCCAATACATATTTTGTTTGATATCATCACACGAATGCACTGTGGTTACCCTGCAAAATAATGGGGAGTGCTCTTGAGCACAGAGACAGCTCTGCCTCCCTTGGGATGTTTGTAGAGGAACATTAATAATGCTCTTTATTTATTGTGAAGAATATTTCTTTTCTCTCTTTCTCTCGTCTACTTTTCAGTTGTGTTTCTACTATATACTGGCTTTTAAAAAAGACCTTATTGAAAGAACTAGAGGGGGATGCCTGGGAGGCTCAGCAGTTAAGCGTCTGCCTTTGGCTCAAGGTGTGATCCTGGAATCCCAGGATCGAGTCCCACATTGGGCTCCCTGCATGGAGCCTGCTTCTCCCTCTCCCTGTGTCTCTGCCTCTCTCTGTGTGTGTCTCTCATGAATAAATAAATAAAATCTTATGAAAATGAAAGTTCAGAAAGAGATGTGGGTAGCTTAGTTTGTTCAGTGTCCAATTCTTGATTTTGGCTCTAGTCTTTTTTTGTTTTGTTTTGTTTTTTTGTTTGTTTTGTTTTGTTTTGGCTCCAGTCTTTATCTCAGAACCCTGAGATTGAGACCCATGTCAGTCTCAATGTTCAGTGTGGAGCCTGCTTAAGATTCCCGGTCCCTCTGCCACTCCTCTCACTGATGCTCACGTTCTGTCTCTCTCTCTCCTTAATAAATTAATAAATAAATAAATAAATAAATAAATCTTTAAAAACTAAAAGCTAAAATACATGCTTTTCTTTGGGTTAATGTCCAGTAGTGGAAATACTGATATTTCTATATTTTTGGGCGGAGCTTCTATGCTGATTTCCATAGTGGCATTATGAAATACATCCCATCAATAGTGCATGAGGATTCCCTTTTCTTCATAGCCTCATCAACATTTCTTAATTTTATTTTTTTTATTTTAGTTATTGTGACAGGTATAGTGTTATCTTATTTAGTTTTAATTTATATTTCCATGATAATTAGTGACACTGAGCATCTTTCATGTGTCTGTTGCCTATCTGACATGTCTTTTTGAGATAAATGTTGATTCAGGTCCTCTACCCATTTTTTAATGTATTATTTGTGTTTCTTTGGTGTTGAGTTATGCAAGGCCTTTATGTACTTTGGACATCAACCCCTTGTTGGATATATCCAACAATATATTTGCAATATTTTCTCCCATTATATACTTCACCTTTTATTTTGTTGGTAGTTTCCTTTTCTGTGCAAAAGTTTTATTTATATGAATTCAAAAAAGATATATGCACTCCTATGTTTATTTACAATAGCCAAGGATATGAAGCATCCCGAGTATCCATTGAAAGACTAATTGATGTTAAAGAAAATGTGGTACAGATATATGTGAAAATAATCACATATATGTATACATATGTGAGATTGTGATGTTACATGGAATAATAGATCAGAGAAACATAAATACCACGCAATTTCACTCATATGTGTCCTTAAGAAATAAACAAATAAGAGAAAAGACAGATGAAGAAAAACCACCCCAGACTCTTAAATACAAGGAAGAAACCCGTGTTTGCCAATGAGGAGGAGGTAGGGGATGGGTGAAATAGATAAAGGAGTTAAAAATACACTTTTCAGGATGAGCTCTGAGATATATGTATAATTGTTCAATGATTATATTGCACACCTGAGAATAAAATAACAACATCGTATGTTAATTATATTTCAATTAAAAAATAAAAGAAATAAAAAAGAAGAGATGAAATATGATCACTGTCTTTAAGGGGCTTATATTCTACTACAAGGGGTAAAGCACAGCTGCAATACAAGGTAAAAAGTATTGTCATAAATAATATGTAAATAATATCCTGGGAATTCAGAGTGGAAGATGATCACTTGTGACTGTCACAGTGGCGAGAGTTGACTGGTAAAATCAGAGAAGACTTTGCAGACAAATGCCACTTAAATTGGCTTTCTCCAGAGAAAGAATTTCTACACATGGGTTTCATGGGGGAATTCTAGGAACACCAGGAAAAGCACAGGAAAATGAAGCAGTGTTCAAATCACACTGAGCAGGGTGTGTCTTCATGGAGAGGGGGCAACAAAAAATGCACAGGTGGATTGGAGTCAGAGCTTTCCTCTGAGCACAAAGCACTCTGGCTTTGAACCCACTGCCCATGCTGAAAATCCCTGGGGCTGGTTCTTCTTCTAATTGGTCACGTCATTATTCTTCAATATTAAAATTGTTGCACTGTTGTCTGCTTTTATCTACCTGCTCGGAAAGTGCACAGCTCAGAGCCATGTGTCCTGGGTCCTGTTCTAGTTTTCACTACTAACTAGCATTGTGACCTTGGACAAACCACTTAGTGCCTTCCATGCTCTGCTTACTTATCTGTAACACCAGAGGTCAGAACTATTTGTAAAGTTCCATTTGCTTACAAAGTTGTAGTATTTCATCTGGTTCTTCTGTCCTATTAGTCTCTCAACCAGGTCTCTCTACTGCATGTGATTTGAACCAACATCCTGCCTACTTTTCAGTACAACCCATTGTTGGATCTGTAGAGGTCCAATAAATAACACTCTATTTCTACCTCCTGTGTTTGAACTAATTGATAATCAAGATATAGAAATAGATGGTTAAGCCCTCAGCTTTATATAGACAGCCTAATTGGCTCCTTAATCTTGCATCACTCACATGAATATACTCCTCATCACAAGTAGTGCTGAGCAACCTCTGCCTCCTAGCACAGGAAAGAGCCTACTTTTATTAGATTTCTTGTGTGTGAGCAGGTTGGAAAGCATGTGGCCTGTGGGTAATTTGGTTCTGGATAAAAAACAAAACAAAACAAGTAAAACAAAAACCAACAAAATACTAGAAGGGGCTGAGCTGATCATGCTCGGTGATGTCTCTTCAGGTCACTAATCATAGTGAGAAAACTGAGAGAAGTCAAGAATATTACTCTACTCATTAGTGCTCAAACTTCATCAGATGCCACTTCACATGGAAGGCTTGTGAAAATACAGATTTCTGGGTTCTGTCCCCAGTTTTGGAATTCAGTAGTTCTGGGTGAAGCCCAGATCTTGTCCTTCTAACAAGTTCTGAGATGATGCTGGTCTTCCTGGGACCACACTTTTAAATTAAAAATTCCAAATACATTTGAAAATGCTATAGGAGGCAGGATGGTGGAAAAGTGTGGGGCCTCCTTTCATCTGATCCCTTGAATTTAGCTAGTTAACTATGAAAGCATTCTGAACACCCATGAATTCGAACTGGATGTTGAAAAAAAAATATCTGGAACTTAACAAGTAGAAAAGTGACCACATTTTGCAAGGTAGGAGGTGCATAGAAGTGAATTTGAGGGGATATATTGGAAGATAAATGGCAGGGGGCAGGTAGCCTGTGTAAGCTGGCTAATGGAAAGTGATTACAACCCCAAAGGGCAAAATCATAACCCTTGGACATCTGGTTCAGTGGGAGACATCACTGCCCAAAGGAGCTCAGGTGTTGAAATAGGGAGAATTCTAGGTGGGACAGTGTGGTCTCAGGATCCCTGGAGTCACAGAATTAACAAGGGTGCCTGAACTGGTGGAATTCCCAAGCAGTGGAACAGGGAAACTAGTTAGGGTTGGCCAGCCCAGGATGGGGCTCTCAAGACTGATTGCCATAGACCAGTAGCTGGGATGATCTGGTGATTGCTTTCTACCAGGGGAACATGCAGAGGACTGGAACACAGGGATCCTCTGGCATTCACAAGGAGGGATAGACCAGGTGAATGCATGACCTGACAACAGCTCTCAGGGTGGCGTCCCTATAAGAGATGGTGCTGGGAGGCCCTCTATCTTCCAGAAGGGGCAGGGCTAGTGTGCATTGGATCTGGCAAACTTTCTCAGTCCCAGCACCCTACAATGTACATCAAGGTGAGACACCCCAGCTTCCCCTGGGAGGATGAGTGTGGGAAAGCACCAAAGGAATCTGCAGACTGGCACACACAAAAGTGAAGACCATTTATCCCTGTGGGTTTACTAAAGAGAGAGGACCCAAATCTTTTGGCTCTGAGGCTGGATTAGCCCAGCCATTTTAATTTTGATCCTCTAAAGGGGTGCAGAAAGTCTTCAGGGAACAAAAGCCACAGTGAAGACCAGCTTATACTGCACCTGGCCCCTGGCAAGGAGAGTGCAACTCTGCTCAGGCAAAGACACCTGAGAAGCAGTGCAACAGGCCCTTCCCCCAGAAGACCAACTGGAAGAACTAGTGTACAGCAAATTTACACTCCCCACAAGGCTGTAAAACTCCAATGCTAATGGAAAATAGTACATAGAATCCAAAGATATTTCTCATGATTCATTTATCTCGCAATTTAAGTTTTTCCACTTTTTTCTTTTTTGTCTTTTCAAATGGTTTCTTATTTTAGCAACTCTTTATTTTTGTCTTTTTTTAAACTTTCACTTTTTACTCTTCTATTTTATAGATATATACTTTATTTTTGGCTTCCTTTCACTCTATTCAATTATATATGTGTAAATATATATATTTACACATATATGTAAGTTTTGCTTTCTTTACAATTTTGTGATTTAGTGTCATCTAGCACACAGCCCAAAATATAATCAGGAATAGGTGAGTTACCCTGTTTTGACCACCCTTTGAGATTATATTCTCTCATATCTCTTTTTATTTTTCTATTGCTTTTTTTGTTTTTCTTTCAGATCTCATAAGATTTATCTAGTGTGTATTTTGATTGGGTCATGGTTTATGTTTTTTGTTCTGGTCACTCGTTCATCCATTCTTCTCTGGACAAAATGGCTAGAAGGAGGAATTAACAACTAAAGAAAAATGAGAGGTAGTACTCTCTGCCACGGATCTAATGGATATGGATTTAAGTAAAATGTCAGAAATGGAATTCAAAAATAATAGTGAAAGGGAATAGAAGGGAAGGGAGAAGAAATGGGTAGGAAATATCAGAAAGGGAGACAGAATATGAAGACTCCTACCCCTGGGAAATGAACTAGAGGTGGTGGAAGGGGAGGAGGGCTGGGGGTGGGGGTGAATGGGTGACAGGCACTGAGGGGGGCACTTGAGGGGATGAGCACTGGGTGTTATTCTGTATGTTTGCAAATTGAACACCAATAAAAAATAAATTTATTATTAAAAAATAATTTTAAAAATTTAAAAAAAGAAATGGAATTCAGGATAACAATTATAAAGTTACTAGCTTGGTTTGGAAAAAGTATAAAACACAATAAAGAATCTTGGTGCAGAAATGAGATCAAATCAGGCCAAAAGTACCCTAACTGAGATGGAGTCTAAATGAATGCTCTAACAGCTAATGTAAATGAGGCAGAAGAAAGAGTAAGAGACAGAAGACAAATTGATTGAAAGGAAGGAGGCTAAGGAAAAGAGAGAAAAGAAATTAATAGCCCCAAGGAAAGGCTCAGGAGATAAATGATGCCATGAAATGAAAACCACATCAGAATTATTGGAGTTCCTGAGGATGAAGGCAGAGGGTGGAGACAGAGGTTATATTTGAGCAAATCCAAGAGGAGAACTTCCCTAATCTGGGGAAGAAAATAGGCTTCATATACAAGAGGTAGAGAGGCTCCCTCCCAAAAATCAATAAAAATAGATTAATGCACCAACCTACAACAGTGAAGTTTGCAAATTTCAGAGGTAAAGAGAAAATCCCAAAAGGAGATTGAGATAAGAGATTCCTAACATACAGAGGGAAAAATACTAGATTGACAGCGACCTATCCACAGACCTGGCACTCAAAAAGGGCTGGCATGATATATTCACAGTAATAATTGAGAAAAACATGCAACCAAGAATATTTTATCTAATAAGTCTGTCATTCATAATGAAAGGAGAGATGAAGAGTTTCCAGGACACACAGAAACTGAAAGAATATGTGGCCACCAAGCCAGCCCATGCAAGAAATATTAAGAGGAATCTTGTAAGCAAAGAGGGAGTCCAAGAGTAACATAGGCCAGAAAGAAACAGAGACGATCTACAGTAACAGGAACATTACAGATAATACAATGGCATTAAATTGATATCTTTCAATAGTTACTCTGAATGTAAATGGGCCAAATACTCCAATTATCAAGCTGGATAAAAAAGCAAGACCCATCTATTTGCTCTCTACAAGAAAGTCATTTAAGACCTAAAGATGCAATCAGACTGAAAACGAGGTGATGGAGGACATTTACCATGCAAATGGACCTCAAAAAAAAAGCTGGGGTAGCAATCCTCATACCAAATAAATTAGATTTTAAACCAAAGATTGTAGTAAGAGATGAAAAGGGATGCTATATCATAACTTAAGTGTCTATCCAACAAGAAGATCTAACAATTATAAATATTAATGCTCCTGATTTGGAAGCAGCCAATTATATCAACCAATTAATATGAAAGTAAGAATCACATTGATAATAGTACATTAATAGTAGGGGACTTCAACACCCCACTCACAGCAATGGATAGATTATCTAAGCAGAACTTCAACAAAATATGCAGAACATTCCATCCTAAGGCAACAGAATACACATTCTTGTGGACTGCACATGGAACAGTCTCCAGAATAAATCACATACTGGGTCACAAATCAGGTCTCAACTGATAACAATAGATTCATATTATTCTTTGCATGTATTCAGACAACAATACTTCGAAACTAGAACTCAAACACAAGAGAAATTTGGAAGGAACTCAAACATTTGGAGGTTAAAGAACATCCTACTAAAGAATGAATGGGTTAACCAGGAAACTAAAGAAGAATTAAAAATATTCATGCAACACAAAGATATGGAAAAACATTCCATGCTCATGGATTGGCAGAATTAATATTGTGAAAATGTCAATGCTACTCAGGGCAATTTACACGTTTAATGCAATCCCCATCGAAATACCATGGACTTTCTTCAGAGAGTTAGAAAAAAATATTTTAAGATTTGTGTGGAATCAGAAAAGACCCTGAATAGCCAGGGGAATTTTAAAAAAGAAAACCATACCTGGGGGCATCACAATGTCAGATTTCAGATTGTACTACAAAGCTGTGGTCATCAAGACAGTGTGGTACTGGCACAAAAACAGACACATAGATCAATGGAACAGAATAGAGAATCCAGAAGCGGACTCTCAACTTAATGGTCAACTAATATTCGATAAAGGAGGAAAGACTATCCCATGAAAAAAAGACATTCTCTTCAAGAAATAGCGTTGTGAATATTGGACAACCAAGTGTACAAGAATGAAACTGGACCATTTTCTTACATCACACTCAAAGATGAACTCAAAAAAAAAAAGATGAACTCAAAATAGATGAAAGATCTAACTGTGAGACAGGAATCAATCAAAATCCTAGAGAAGCACACAGGCAGCAACCTTTTTGACCTTGGCCATGGCAACTTCTTACAAGACATAACTCTAAAGGCAAGGGAAACGAGCACAAAAATGAACAATTGGGACTTCATCAAGATAAAAAGATTCTGTAAGGCAAAAGAAACAGTCAACAAAACTAAAAGGCAACCAGTGTGGGCCTGGAAACTGGAAATAGGTGTCCTGTGGGTTTCCTGCTTGCCCTTTGGCATTCTAGATCTCTAGAATCTAGAGAACTTGGATCTGGGTCCTTGGAAGAAAGGAATAGAATGGTGGCGAATATGTGCACAGCTGTGTTTGATGAGTGTATGAAAGTGGAGAAGTCTGGGTGTGCAGGTCTGTCTGTAATTGGAAGAGTCTGTGAGGACGTATTGCATACATGTGAGAATGTTTGTGATGTACAGATGTGTATATGTGTGTCTTTGAGTGTATGTGTGTATGAGTGTGAGCATCTGTGTGTATACATGCATGTGTGCAATGTGTGTATCTGCATGCGTGTATATGTGTGTGCTGTCACAGGGAAGCCTGAAGACTCACAGCTGAAGATGTCATTGATTTGATTTGAGAAAATTTTCAGCAAGTTTGAAGCTGTGCTATGGGGTAGGGGGAGGGAAGAGGCAAGAAGAGGGAGGCTGTGAGTCCTGGGGGCGGGGGATGGGAGCCTGAGCAGGGGGTGCCTCTGCCCTGCCAGGTACAGGGTGAGGGCATCACGGTCATGAGTCTGAGGCTGGGTGGAGACTGGGTCCTGAGGCCTGCACTCAGGCCTGCATGGGAAGAACTCAGAGGCCCTGCTCTGACCAGGGAGGGCCATAAAGAGGGGGGGCTAGGGTGGGAAGGAGGCCAGACAGTGGGGGTCCAGGCCTGCTCTCTCCCTGCCCCCACAACCAGAATGTGGGAATGAGGACACCAGGCTGCAAGTCCTAACTCTAGGCTCCCCTCATTTAGCCTGAGGGCCTCAGAGTCCCCAGAAGTCTTTGTGCCACATTTTGAGGCTGGAACGACCCGAATCACAGTGGAAACTACTGTCTCAAGTCAGTACTACCCAGAAAAGTCCAGAACAAGTCCTTATCTCTTGGAGGCCTCTGGTGAGGCCATGTATGCATTTCCACTGAATTTCACAAAAGGTGAGGATATCAGACACCTTGTGATGGGAAGTTCATACTGAGTCTAATTCAAAACATCTTGTTGCACTTTGCTCCCAAGAAATCCAGGGTGAATTTGTGAAATTGGACCCCACACCCCACCCTCCAGTATGGGAGTAGTTTCTTCTGGATAGGGAAGTATGCCCATGTGTAGGAAACCTGGAGGGTTTGGGGTAAATCCTGAGGGTCACAGATGGGTCAGACCTTTCCTGGGCAGGAGGAGGGTGATCAGCAGAGCAGATCCAGAGCAGGGAGCTCAGAGACCACCAGCTTTCCCTCTGTTCCACTGTCTCCACAGCCAGTGCCAGGGAACAACACAGAGGCTGTGGTGGGAGGGACCCGATTAGAGCAGGGAAAGTGCTTCCCTGTGTGCAGCTTCCAGGGCCCCTGGGCACACAGGGCACAGAGCAAATGAGGGATGGAGAGAAGCTCCTCTGGCAGCTCAGGAAGGAGGAGCAGAGGGCAGGGCTGGGGGAGTCTGAGGAGCAGAGGGTGTGGGTGCTGAGGCCGGGGTGTGCACAGCAGGTGTGTGTGGCCCCCAGGTCTGTGCTGCGGGGTTCTCAGTCCTTGTGCCCAGGTCTGTGTGTGAGCAGGTATCACCCGGGAAGGGGTGGCTGTGACATCAGGTTATTGAAGCCCAGGGCTGTGAGCTGCCTTCCCACTGGGCCTACAGAGTGTGCTTTGCTTTTAGGAGCAGCTGTCGGCACCCAGGGAGGACCCCTGGATTGGGAATGGAGCCCACGTGGGCTCCAGGGCTGGCTCTAGTTGTCAGCTGGGCCCCTGGAGGCCTCACCTCTGGGAGCTGCGCTGCCGCCTGCTGCCCAAGCATAAAGGAACAGCCAGGTGGCCCTTGTGTGCCAGCAGCCCCAGGGCTGGGGCCAGGAAGGGAAGGGGCTGCCGCGGGGATCAGGGACGCCGGTGGGGAGGGCGGCAGGAGGCTTCCCTGAGCTCGGAAATTCCCGGGTTCTCGCTGGAGCCCCGACCCCCCCAGGCTGGGCGCCCCCCCCCCTCTCAGCGCCCAGGGCCCAGGGCGGGCCGTGCGGGGAGCGCCCCTCTCTGCCGCCCTCTGGTGGCCGCGGAGCGCGTCGCAGGCCGCTGCGGAGAAGGTGCCCCTCAAGTCCTCAGGGCTGAGTCACTTGTGTCCCTGGTGGAAATTGCCTGTATCCCAAGAAGCATTCTGTGGTTCCAGCCTCATCTTTCACCTCATGTCCTCTGGTTTCTTGAGGCAATCAGGAATTCTTTAAGGCTAGGGGAGTCTTCCTGAGATTTTACCTTCTTTGCCATTGCATGAAGTTTTAAGTTGTGTTTTGGGGATGTGTGGTAGACAAGGGACTGAGATGAAGATGTTGAGCAGAGAGAGCAATTTATCTTCCTCCTTGGGTCCCATCTACAACCTTAGTTTCCCAGGGTCGTCAGGAGTTTTCAAAGAAAGATGCCAGAGGTAGTGACATTCCTGGAGAACATGGGTCTGGAACCAACCAGGCATGATGAGTCTGGGCTTCTGTGCATTTGCCCCTGAGCTCAGCCCATCAGCCTCAGCAGGGAGGTGGATGGGCAGGAGCCAGGACGCAGGTGACAGGGATGCTTGAGGAGATGGCAGATGGACAGATGCTGACAGGCTCCTTATCTCTAGCTCTGGAACCCCCTCCCCCACCAGGCTGCCTTGGGTCCCCCCCTTCTAGTGCTCAGGGCTCATTAGGGACTGCCTGTCTTTGGGGAGACACCCAGGGGGGCAGGGTGCATTGGGTGGGCAGGGGGGAGAGGAGGAGGGAGGGACCCCAAGGAAATAAGGGGGGAGGAGGGCTTGGGATGCCTGGGATTTGAGCTGGGGTCCCCTGATCCCTGGGGTGCTGGGCAGGCTTGGCCCGGACACTGTGATGGGCACAGATACTGAGGTGCTGGGGGTGAGGGAGTTGGGGTAGGGTGGGAAGGGATATTGAAAGAGATTGGGTTCTACTGATTTAGGGGCTTACTAAGGGGGGCCTGGTAAAATTGGATCCAGTGAATTTACGGAGAACTTCCTATGTGCAAGGAGCATTAACAGTGCCAGGAGGGGACATAAGAGGGACACATATTTTTGTTCCCCTTCCTGTATTTGAGAACTCACACATCTAATCCCTGGACTGGTTGCCCCACATGTGCCTACCTGAGGGGCGCAAGGAGATTCTGGGGAGTTATCTCCAAGGATGCTGAGGCAGTATCCCAGGTTCTCTGCTCTGCACACGGCACCCCTCCGGCAACACACCTCCTGTAGCCCTCCTTCCTCTCCTCACCTCTCCTCTCACAGAATGCTCCAGACACCTACATACCTGGCCTAGGGGATCCTTGACTGCCCTCCCAGAATTCCCAGTCACTCTCAGTAGAGTAACTTGGAGTAAGTCTCAGGCATAAGCCTCAGGGATCAGTCTCAGGACCAGCTCCGTCAGCATAGCAGGCAGGGAGACAAGGCACCCGGGTGTACCAGCTGCACGAACTCTGAGACATTAAGGCTGAGCTCAGGCCTCCTTTGATGGCAGCATCATTGGCTGGGGGCGGGGGGGGGGGAGGGCAGGGGAGGCCGTGTCCATATCTACGTAGGGCCCCTGGGACTCCCAGGTGGGCACAGGAGGGAGCCTGGTGCAGCCCTGGCAGCAGCCTGGCCCTGTCAGCTCTCTGGGCCCATCCAGCAGCAGTAGGTCCTGAGAGGGGCCCGGGCTCAGCAGGAGCCAGGAGGGAGGGCAGAGGCTCCTGGAGCCACTCTGCACCCCCCTCCCTGGCCTGGCTCCCCCTCCTGCTGCACACCTGCCTCCTTCTCTCTCCCTGTCTGCTCCCTCACCTCCTCCCTGAAGCCCTGGCTTCTTCCTTCCATTGTGGCCTCCTTCACCTTCACCTCTGTAGATGCATGTTTGTCTGGGGGCCTGTCTGTGTGTCTGTCTGACTCCAGATGTTCTGTGGTCTGAGATTTCCCAGGACTGGGTCTGCCCTCAGCTCCTCCTTCTGGCTGTCTCCCTGCCTGTGTCCCTCCTCAGGGTCTGAGGGTCTTTCTTCCCCTCACATCTGTGTGAGTCTCACCCCGGGAGTCTGTCAGTGTCTCCCCCTGCATGTCCTGCTGTCTGTCTCCTGTGCTGCCTCACCCATCCCTAGTCCCTCTCTGCCCTCCCTTCTAGTGATTTCCCTGCTTCTCTCATCTGTGTATTTCAGCCTCTCCCCTGTCTCTGGCTCACAGCCCTGCCTCCTTGGCCTCCGCACTCAAGGTTCAGAGACTTCCTGTGACATCACCTGGGTGGGCCCACCTGCCAGGTCTACCCCTTTGTCCCTCTCCTCTAGAAGGGACTTAGGATCCCAGCTCTGCAACCTCTGCAACTCCCCAGCCCTGGGACAGTTCTTTTTCTTTTCTTTTTTTTAAATTAAAATGTTATAATTAGTTACCCACAAAAGGAGGGAGTGAAGAGTGGGGAATATACAGGGAACACAGGAGCACAATGGCAAGGCAAGGGCCCTAGCTTCTGTTCTGGAGGAGTAGGATGAAAAGAAAATGCATAGCTGGAGCTGGGGTGGAAGAGGGATGGGGGCACTGTGTCTGTGTCCTCCCAACTTCTGGGAAGCACCTGCTGTCCCTGGATCTCTTACTTACCCTGGTGCCAAATTTCCATTTCTTGTCCTGCCTCCGATCCTAGTGGCTCTTTCTTGGGCTCCCCCTGACTTGTTTTACCGTGATGAATTTTGAAATAGGATGAGGCAGTGGTGCCCCTTTTCCTTGAGACCCGTGGCTTATGGGTCCATCCCATGTGCATTCAGCCCTGCGTGTCTAAGGAAGCCCCACCTTGTCCATTTCTGGGACTTTTTGTTTCTGTTTGAAGGCTACCTTTCTGGGAAGGAAGAACCATCTTCCCCTGGTGTTTATTTCAGGGTCTTGAAAGCCCTCCTTAATGATTGTCTAGAGCAGGTATGTCTGTAGGCAGGACTAGATCAAGTCCCTCCTGGTGAAGTTTAAGCCTGTTTGTTCCCTTTTAGTTTTATTCCTGGGGTGATTCAAAACCAGGTGACGGACCTGGGATGGATGGTGCTGGTAGAGGAACCTGTAAGAGATTCTGGGAGGGGCACCTGGGGATGGAGGAGGTGCTTCCATGCTTGTTTACAGGACTGCAGAGTGGACTCTTCAGCTGGATCTGGGACTGGCCTCCATACACCACAGGCTGGGCTCCACCGGGCTCCCCACACTCTCCTCCTGCCAGCCAGGACCTCCTCCTATACCCAGGACCCTGGAGAGCGTGGTAACCTCTAAATTCACCTCTTTCTGTCAACAAAATCACCAACAAAGCCCCATTTAAGCCCCCAGTCCACCTCCTCATCATGCAGGGCTCCACTGGTCTTGCATTGCCCACCTCAGCTTTCCTCTTAGATTGTACCTAATCCATCTCCTGCACCATCTCCCATCTTTCCCATGGGCCCTCCTCCCAAGGGCTCTACCTCCCCAAAGCCCCGCCTCCCCTGGGCCCCACTCCCTGAGGGCGCCCTGTGAGCTGCACTCCAAGTCCTGACTCTGCTTGACCAACCTCTTTCCTCCTCCCTGGGTTTGGCTTGCACTTTCTTCTCAGGTCTTTCTCCTCTGAGGCAGAAGAAGCCCCTGAGTAAGTGATTTCTTCTGTTTATAGAGTTGATAAGAAAACGGAGTCAGAACCAGAGAGGAAGAAGCCTCGGCTTGGAGCACTACTGGCTATGGAAGCCCCGTAGGGTTTGAGCAGAGGGTGTTTCATGGAACCAGAGCTAGACTTTGGTTTAAGGAGTGCAGACCAGAGACCTTGTGAGTTTAGGAAGGGCAGGTAGTTTCTGGGGTCAGAGGGATTTGGAGGCCTACACCCTATTCTCATTCAGACCAGAGGATTTTCAGCTCTCCTGAAGAAAATCTGAGTTAAGGGAGTTTATTCCTTGGTGCTTCTCCCCCCAGCGTCCTCCCACCTGTTTGCCCTGCCCTCCTTCCTGCCCTTTCCTTTCTGACCTGGTGCACAGCTTGCTTTCCTCATCTGTGTCTCTCCCACAGGGCCCAGCACACAGTGTGCTTACACAGGTTCTCTGAATGAATGAAGATTCTCCCACCTGGCTCTGCTGCCTCCTTCATGTTTTGCCTCACTTTCTTCCTGGAGATTCTGAAAGTCTCTATGTCATATCTCCTGTCATATGGAGGCCATCCGTATGGACTTTGCAGAATAGCAGGCCTAGTTTGATAATGTGGTCCCCATGGCCAGAGAGCATTTGAGGGGCTTCTTCCTCTAGGCTCAAGGAGCTAAATATCTATTTTTACAGCTGCTGAAGGTATCTGCCTGCCTTTCTTATCTAATTTTACAAAGTTGTGGTGGGGATTGATTATAGAGCAAGTCAGGCTGTGAAAGGAAAGATTACCAAGGTCCCCTGGGGTGGGGTCATTAAAACACTGGGTGACCAAGAGGCAGTTTGCTGTTATCACAAAACATATTTGCAACGTCTTAATTTTGAAGGCTCTTGGAGTCTTAAACTGTTCTCCACCCTACCCGACTCCCCACCATCGCATACACTGTGGGCCATACCTCAACACAAGGAGCCTAGACAACACTTGGAGATATGTGAAACCTGTTTTATTGATTACATGTGAAAAATGTTATATTCTAGGTTAATTTCTCTTGCCACCTGGCAGTTTTTGAACGACTTCTCTCCATTATCAATAGACACGTGTTATGTGCTTTTAGAAGGCAGTTTCATTATAATCTTAGTTTAAGCAGAATCCTGGTACAGGCTAATTTCATTCACCAAGTATATTCCAAATTGAAAAATATAACTTTTGGATTATATTCTTTTGGTTTATCCTTGTCTCTTTTTTCTTTTATTATCCCAGAAATCACAAGGCAGAGTAGGGATTAGAAAGACCTACGAAAGACGGATAGAGTGCCCTGGAAAAAGTAGTAGAAAAGGCCCTTTGTTATAGATTATGATGCCTGAGTTGAGGTGAGGCAGATGGGTCTTGGTGGAGAAGTCATATGGATCTATATTTGCAAAAGAAATCATGACTTTGAGGCATGATACCACTTTCATAGGACTCCAGTGATCTGGTATCTTTACTGCAACTAACCAAAGCAATACTAATTTACTTTCCAAAGGAACAGGTGGTGGTGTGGAACAGTTGCCTAGGGCTATGAGAGGAAGCAAGCTCAGTCTGGTGAGAGTGGACAGAGAGAGAGACAATTGAGTCCTTACACGGGAGGACACATTGTGTGCAGTATATTACTGAGGGTGTGTATTGGGAGGAGGTACATGGAAGCAGGAGCCATGGGCTCTCACCTCTCACAACTGCTGGTCTAAATGTGGAGACAGTGTATAGTGATGGATAGGAGCACTGGATAGGTTCCTAGATTTTCATCTTACAAGGAAAGGAAGGATTTGGGGAGATAAACAAAGTTATTTAGTAAGGCCTCTTGGGAAAAATGATGTGGAACAGTGCTCATTGTAGACCGAGTCCATCCTATATTGCAGTTTTAGATTGGAAAATAAGGTGGACAGGCAGATGGATTTCCTTCTACTGCTTTCTCCTTTTATTAGGAGGACTTTTATTAGGTGTTCTGTGTAGACAGGATTTGGGGTTGAGAAAATGAGTAGAGAATTGTGGAAGAAATTAGAGAATAAATTGATTTTCAACATTGACATCGAGATATCCTATCACTTTCTATTCTCTTAGTTACACACCCATCCTGGCTTCCCCAGCTCTCTTTCTGATGCCTGTTTGGAGAATCTCATTCTGATTCTTCCTGGTAGTGCATCTAGTTTCTGAAGACCCCCAGAAGAAGCTCAGGCTTTTCTGACTTGTCAAGTTGATCATCCTGTTTTGGTGTGATGTAAATGTTAATCTAAAACTTCATTCTGGCTCAAACGAGGCCTGTCAGGGTGTCAAATCATAAGTGAGGAACATTGCATCTCACTCTGTCTTCTCTAAAGTTATCCCACAGGGTCTAAGAAAAGTCACCTTTTCAGGACCATCCCAGAATGATACTAGATAATGTGGAGTCTATACTTCCCCTAAAGAAGCTCTGCCTATCTGATTGTTTACCCAGTTAATGGCGCAATGATACTAGTGTGGGGTCTGCACCTAGCAGGGACTACACAGGTATAATGGAAAGGAGACAAAAATGTCTTGGGCTGCATCTACATAGAGTTTGGTCTATATTTGGCTGAATGGATCAGTCTATGTACAGTTGGTCTGGAGCTTACTATGCTGCATCAAGAACATTTCACCAAATTGCAATTCAACCTCTTCTAGACTGGCATGGGATTTGGGTGATGTGGTACTGGGTGTGGCAGGGTAGATAGTGAGTTGGAGGAGGCGGCTGTGTTTCCTCTTGGTCTAATGAGCAGACAGTTTGTGGGCTGCCATGCCTTCAAGTTCAAGTGTTGGTTGCACCTGGAAATACTTACTTGCAGATTTTGGAATTCTAGCCTCATGAAGAGAACATGAAGCAGTTTCTACCCTACAGAGGTTTTATTTTATAAAGGGAAACAAAGACTCCTTCCAAGTAACATGAAAAAAGAATACAGTACAAAGTAAGATCATAGATGGAAGGATGCCTGGTAAGTGATTTCCTTTGGTGAGGTTGTTCTCAGAAGACTCCTGGGAGGTAAGTTGTGATATATATTTTATTTAGCATGAGCTTAATTTGGTTACTTCAGCTTTCTTTCCAACCTTTCAGGGAAAACATCTGACCTTTCCTTCTCTTTCCCTAGGAGAGAAGTTACACATTTATTATTACTACAATGGTTTCTCTCTTTGTTTTCTGTACAGACCAAGACTGAGAATTATTAGTATTAATATTAGTATTTTACATCTTAGTATCTAGGTATGTATTAATATCTGTAGCAAATATTTAACTGGATATGTCTAGTAGGGCAAACTGTATTTGCTGGTTGATGCTGCTGTGAAGTTTTTTATGTTTCTGGTGGGGGGATGGAAGAAAGACCTAGAAGAGGCTCTGTTTATTGGGTCATGGCCCAAGCTGAAAATGTACCTGAACTGATGTGTTTCTGAGAAGCAGTTATACACAATGCCAGGATGGGGTAATTCCTTTCTCTTTCATGCAGTCTTCTCAGGCTGACGAATGGTGAGCACAAGATACTGTCTTGCCAACACTGGAAAGTATTTGTTTCATCACCTGGGATGTTGACATTCTCTTGTCTCAACTCTTCATTTCTGGTCTCCTGTTTACAGCTGAGTTTGGCCCTTTCTATCTTTACAAAAAAAATCCTACTTCTAGGAATCTTATGATATAGTAGTCAATCAATATTATATATTCATTTTCTCTCTGCTAAATGCCTCTTTTGCGTGCTTGGTACAATCATGAGCAATATTTGACCTGGGTAGTGAGTGTTGGGGGTGAGAGTGTAGAAATCAAGAGGAGGAGGTATATGGATCCTGGCTCTGCCCTCTGGAAGCTTTTAGAATGTAAAGGAATTTAACTGAGTCACCTGCACATCAGGAAAAAGAAAGGGGAAATTAGTTTCAAGTGAGCATCAGAACAGGTTATAAGTGCTGGCAGGAAGGGGATAAGGGTTGGAGAGGGAGATCAGTCAAGATGGCTTAGGAAGGGCTTCCTAGACATGGGGTGGGGGAAGGAGAAGATCGTAGAATAGGATTGAGAAGAGCTAAAGGGTCAAGAGAGGCAGATGGGGTGAGGAGGGCCACCCTGGCAGGGCAGGTACTTACCCAGGCCAAAGGCTCACCCCAGGAAAGGTAAGTTAGGATGTGAGGAGCTAAGTTAGGAAAGAGGCGATGGGCCTGAGGGTAAGGGGAGATTTGGGTGGAGAAGGGAGTTCTGACAGCTGGGTCAGGGAGTTTGGACTAAATATAAACCATTGGAATAATCACAGATTATTTCAAGGAGAAAGGGCATTTCTGAACATGGTATTTGAAGATGATGATCTCTGAGTTGTTATAAGCTGGATTTGTGTTAATCTCTCTCAGGATTCCAAATAATGAGTTTGCTTTCTCTTCTGTAAGTTCGGTTATTCATTTGTTTGTTCAGCCTGCTTCTGTTGGAGTCATAAAACATAGTTATTTAGTTCCCAGATGTTTTTTCCTTTGAGTCATTCCACTGGTATCTCTATACTTTGACTATAGCCCTCTCTGCCTCCTCTTCAGTAAAAATGGGAAAAGCACAAGGACCACCCCGCACAACACAGTTGAGGGAAACATAAACTATCAAAAACATTACTCCTCTTTGACCTTGCCTTCCAGATGGTCCTCCTTTCGGATTCGGCGGGGTCCATGGATGGACTTAAGAAGAGCATATGACTTTCTGAGGTGACTAATGTCAGAGGGGCGTGTGATTCAACAAATGTGAAGAACCACTCATGTGTCTTTGTTGGGAGGTAGGTGGCTGTGGACAGTTCCCCAGAGAGAGAAACGTGGTACAAGCATCCTTAGTGCCAAATATAGGAGCCTCCAGGACAGTTGAAGAAGCTGAAGGAGGAAGAGGAGTTGGGAAAAGAGAAATAGGTTCAGAGGAAACTAGTAGGGGGATGCCTCGTCTTCCCTATTCTTCACCCTCTTTCTAGTAGGTATTCCTTCTTTGATATCCTGGTGATTACAGGATTCCAGTTCCCTTTCAGTTTAAGTCTCTTGAGTGCCTGCCATTTATCAAGGTCTGTACCAGGTCCTCTCACATTATCTCTGCAATTCCTATGTTGAACCTGCCATGCACAGGGTGGGGTCAGCCCTTTCTTCAGTAATGGCATGTTAGCACCATCACTTCCTGTCAGGCACCTTATCAATGCTTTTAATTTCCCCCTCTCATCCTTATCTCTATTCCATTTCCCCCTCCTCACTGCAGGCACTTGGTGTAGTGTATTTAACAAATGTTCTTCCAGTCCATGCTGTACACATGTAGTTAGATACATTCATCCACTCAACACTAAAGTGCCAACTCTGTCAGGCACAGTTGTAGGGTGCAGGGAATACAGCCAAGAGCAAAACAGAAAGTCTTGCTTTCATGGAGTTTACATTCTTTTGGAGTGAGACAACTCATAAACAAGTAAGTAAAACATATAGTGCCTTAAATTGTGACAAATGCTATGGGAAAATATAGTCAGGGGATAAGGTCGGTTATGTGTAGTTAGGAGCAGGTTGCAGTTGTATGTGGGGTGATTCAGGAAGGCTGGGCTACACGTGTGATTTTATCCAATGTAGTTCCGAGAGCAACTATGTGGATATCTGGGCTATGTGGTGCAATTATAGGCGACAGCCGGGGAAAAGGCCCTGAAGTAGTGTCCTTCCTGGAATGTTAGGGGGCCAGAATGTTCAGGAGGCCAGTGGCTAGAGAGAAATGAGTGGAAGGAGAAACAGAAGGCTGAGAGGTAGCTGTTTCAGTGACAAATACTGTAAGACTTTGTAGGTGGTTGTTAATGCAGACTTTGGCTTCTACTCTGAATAGAAAAGGGAAATCAGAGGAAGGTTTTCAGCAGAGCAATGACATGGCATTTTTTAAAGATTTTATTTATTTATTTGTGAGAGACACATAGAGGCAGAGACATAGACAGAGGCAGGCTCCCATAGCAGGCTCCTTTCAGGGAGACCGATGTGGGGCTTGATCCCTGGACCAGGGATCATGCCCTGAGCCAAGGGCAGATGCTCAACCACTGAGCCACCCAGGCATCCCAATGACATGACATTTTTAAATAGATGCATGTGTATCCTTGACAAATATACAGCATTTTTTGGCTTTTTGTAAATGTACAAATGGCATTGAGCTATATGCCTCATTTTACTTTACTTCTCCTACTTGTCATTTTTTTCTGAGATCTACCCACACTGTCTATAAAACTACCTTATTATCCATGACTACTGTGTCATATCTCATTGTGGACACATAGCACATTTTATTTATATATTTCTTTCACTACAGACACTGGCATAGCTCTCACTTCCTGGCACCACAAACCATCCTGTGATGAATGTGCTCACATGGGCTCCTTATAGACTCAGGAGAGAGTTTCCTTGGGGTGTGCACCTCAGAGGGATGTGGGGTGGGAGGGTGTGTGCATTCTTAATTTCACTAACATTATGTTTCAGGATGGTGACACAGTGACACTACCACCAGCAATTTGTGATGGTTTGTATCTTCTCACTGAATTCTCATGCTTATCTAGTGAGGAAGGTCAGGTGAGGACCCTTCTGGATGAGGAGACTGAGGCTTAGAGGGAGTGAGCAAATGCCCCGAGTTCATGTAGTTATGTGGAAGGGACAGGGCTCTTCCTTCATTTATTTCCTTCATTAAGAAAATATATTTGAACATATTGAGACCACGGTTTGAGAGAGATAAAAATTATTCCCTGTGAAAAATTACAGACAGTTACAAGTAAGTGTTTTAATACAAGCTCACAGAGCAGGGTAGATTCTCCAGGCCCCTGGCAGCTGATGTCACAGATGGCGCAAGGTATGTATAGAGCACAGTGTGGCCAGTGAAGAGATTGTCTGCAGAAGTGAGCTCACCTTCTCTCCTGGAGCCCAGAGAGGAAGGAGACAGAAGGAACTGTTCATGTTGTGAGCTACTGAGCTGGTAAGCTACTGAGCTCATTTATTTTCTCCCTATACATCACATTCTCATAACTGTGGACATAAAAACTGTCTACTTTTTTGACCACTTTTTTTGGAATTTTGGAATTTTGGAATTTTGCCTCCTCACTTTGGGTGAGGTTTACTGAATGTCAGAATTTGTAAAACCACCATCCAAGCTCTTCTCCCTTCTCAGTCCTGGACCTTGGGTGGCTGTTGCCCCCATTTCTGCAGTGTTTCCTTTTCAGGCAGCCTGGTCCTCTCTTTCTTGCAGGGGGTTATGAAGGCCCTGACCCTTGCTCCCTTCTCCTCTCTGTTCACAGCACCCTTGTTGTCCTAGGTGAGTAAAGGGAAGGAGTGGACTGTACATCCTTGGCCACCAGGACACCTGAATGGATGATGCAGTATGAGGAGAAAGGGGGACAAAGTGCCATCTGATCTTGGCTAGTTGATATAGGGGCTAGGGATTTATGACTGGGGGATTAAATTTGTATTTTAACCTCAGATGATATTTTAAAATGTCTCTGTAAATCAATTATGCCCACCACCCGGTGAATTAATGGGTCATAACCATGGCTAAGTACTGTACACACATCCCATTTGTGAATTATTGTAGAATACATTCATGCCCTATTGTGTCTTATAGCTTAATTAGCATATGAAGCTACATATGTTAGATGAACCAAAACAATTATGTTATATAGTTGATTAAAAAAGGAAAATGTTGGAGGTATTTGGCACTTTTCTCTATGGGGGAAAGCAGGGTTGATTTGCCTATCATGTCCTTTGGTGTCAGTTTCTGTGATATCTGAGCTGCAGAAGACGACATGAGACTTCTGAGCTTTGGTTGGTTGGTTGAAAACTACTTTTCAGGAAATATTTATTTCTTACTAGGCATTATGGTGGGACAGCACATACCAGATGAAATATGAAGCAGCAGCTTTGAAGCCTGAGCAGCGGAACTTAGCAGACCTAACCCAACTCAGCTTAATTAGCTTCACGGAACCTGATTGGAGAATTTGGCTCCCTGGGCTCTCTACAGCACTGATCCCAGAAACCTCTTCAATTCAGTCAGAATGCTGGGTCAGGCACTTCACATATTTGGTAACAAGCTGGTGCGCAGACGTCCATTGAAGAAAGATGAGACTGACATTGCCCCAGACAGAAGCCTGAGCACTATGGATTTAGTGGTCCTGGGTGTGGGCAACACAGTGGGTGTAGGTGTGTATATCTTAGCTGGGGAAGTGGCCAACAGTCAAGCAGGACCTTCCACCATGATCTGCTTTTTGGTGGCAGGCCTAACTTCTGTGTTGGCTGGGCTGTGCTATGCAGAGATTAGTGCTCGAGTTCCCCAATCTGGATCTGCATATCTCTACACCTATGTCACTATAGGTGAACTTGGGGCTTTCATCTCTGGCTGGAACCTTATCTTGTTCTTTGTTGCTGGTACTACCATTGTGGCCTGTGCCTGGTCATTAGCTTTTAACAACTTGCCTGGGAACCAGATCTCTCAGGCCCTGCATGAGAGCATCTCACCTCATGTTCCTCGGGTCTTTGCAGAATATCTAGACTTATTTGTTGTGGGCCTTGTGTTGTTGCTCATCGGATTGCTGACTCTGAGGATTACTGAGTTTTCCCTGGCCACCAAAGCATTCACATTAGTGAAAGTTTTGGTTCTTAGTTTTTTCATCCTTTCTGGTTTCATTAAGGGGGACCTGCACAACTGGAAGCTCACAGAAGAGGACTACATAAAGGCTGGACTCAATGACACCTCTAGCTTGGGCCCTCTGGGCTCTGGAGGATTCGTGCCTTTTGGCTTCCAGGGGATTCTCCGTGGAGCAGCTACCTGCTTCTATGCTTTTATAGGTTTTGACAATATTGTTACCAGAGTTGAAGAAGCTCAGAATCCTAAGTGTTCTATCCCCAGGGGCACTGTGATTTCATTGCTCATCTGCATTTCAGTGTATTTTGGTGTCTCTGCAGCACTTACACTTATGGTGCCTTATTACCAGCTCCGACCCGGGAGCACCTTGCCTGAGGTATTTCTCCATATTGGCTGGGCCCCTGCCTACTATGCTGTAGCTTTTGGATTCCTCTGTAGTCTTTCTGTCAGCCTCTTGGGATTTATGGTCCCCATACGTCATCAAGTATACATGATGGCAAAGGACGGCCTCTTGTTCCCTGTCCTTGCCAGGATCCATACAGGAACATACACCCGCATGGTGGCTACTGTGATCTTTGGCATTATTGCAGCAATCATGGCAGTCTTCTTTGGACTTACTCATCTTGCGGACCTCCGGTCAATTGTAACTCTGTTGAATTACTCCCTGGTGGCTTTTAGTGTTCTCATCCTCAGGTATCAGCCTGAGAGGAAGATTGGGGGAAATGAAGCACAGGTGCAACAGGAGAATGGACCTGAAGCAGAGAAGCTGACTCTACACGGAATATTTTTTCCAGACAACTCCACCCCCACTCCACTCTCTGGCCTGATTGTCTCTGTTTGCTCCTCACTGCTTGCTCTGCTGCTGACTCTTCTCTGCCTGGTGCTGGCCCAGTGGCCTCGTCTGCTATCTAGTGACCCAGTGTGGATCACAGTGGTTGTGCTGCTCCTGGTGCTCATCACTGGGATCACTGCGGTCATCTGGAGGCAGCCACAGAGCTCCACTCCCCTTTACTTTAAGGTACCTGGCCTGCCTCTCCTCCCACTTCTGAGCATCTTTCTGAATTTTTACCTTATGATGCAGATGCCAGCTGGCACCTGGGCCCAATTTGGTGTCTGGATGCTGATTGGGTTTGCTATTTACTTTGGCTATGGGATGCAGCACAGCCTTGCTTAACTCCACTGAAGTTAGCACCAAAACTGTAGCCCTGGACTTGAACAGAGCCAGTACACATTTGTTTGGACATCATCACACCTGAAGGCAGTCAGGTCCCCTGGATAATAATGGGGAGTTTTCTTGAGCTCATGGAAAACTAGGCCTCCCATGCGATATTGGTGGAGAAAAGTTAATAGAGCCATTCTGTCTTTTTTTTTAATAATAAATTTATTTTTTATTGGTGTTCAATTTGCCAACATACAGAATAACACCCAGTGCTCATCCTGTCAAGTGGCCCCCTCAGTGCCTGTCACCCATTCACCCCCACCCTCTGCCTTCCTCCCTTTCCACCATTCTGTATTTATGTTGGAATGTAGGATTGCTTCTACTTATTTTTCTTTACTTGTCTACTTTTCAATTATGTCTGTAGCTGCTTTCTGCCTTTAAAGCAATCATTATTGAAAGTAACTAGACAAAGTATTTGGTTGTCTTTGGGTAAATACACAGTATGGTAGTATAAAATCATATTGTAATTCTATTTCAATTTGTTGAGGAACCTGCATACTGTTTTCCACAGTGGCTACACCAATTAACATGCGTACCAACAGTGCATGAAGGTTCCTTTTTGTTCACACTCTTGTCAACTTGTTGTTTCTTGTGTTTTTTATTTTAGCGATTCTGGGAGGCGTAAAGTAATATCTCATTGTTTTGCTGGTTGTTTTAAAAGATTTATTTTTTTTTTGAGAGAGAGAGTACATACAAACAGGGGGAAGTAGCAGAAGGAGAGAGGGACTCTCCAGTGGAATCCCCTCTGAGTGGGGAGTCCCATGTGGGGCTCTATCCAACAACCCCAAGATCATGACCTGAGCTGAAACCAAGAGTCAGACACTTAACTGACTTAGGCAACCAGATGCCCCACTCCTTGTGGTATTAATTTTGCATTTCACTCATGATTACTGATGCCGAACACCTTTTCATGTGTCTGTTGGTCATTTGTATGTCTTCTATGAAAAAATGTTTATTCAGATCCTCTATTTTTAAATCAGATTATTGGTTTTTCTGGTGTTGTGTAAATTCTTTATATATTTTAGATATTAACACCTTATGAAATATATAGGTTGCAAATATCTTCCATCCTTTACCAGGTTGCCTTTGTGTTTTGTTGATGGTTTCTATTGCTGTGCAAAAGCTTTATTTGCATGAAAAAATCTATGCAGCCTATTCTTATTGCAGCATAATTAATAATAATGAGGATAGGGAAGCAACTCAAGTGTCCATCCATAAATGAATGGATAAAGAAGATGTGATACACACACAGACACATAAACATACACACACATACTGGAAATTTACTGAGTCATAAAAAACTATTGAATTTTGCATTCTGTAACAAAAAAGAATAGACTTATCATGGTAAGTAAAATAAGTCAATCTCAGAAAGATGAATACCATATTTTTCACTCCTATGTGGAACTTAAGAAATTAAAGAAATGAGCAAACAAAGAAAAAAAGAGAGAGAGACAGTAAAAACTTCCCAGACTCTTAAATACAGGGAACAAACTGGTGACTGCCAAAGAAAGGGGACGTGGACATGAGGATGAGTGAAATAGATAAAAGGAATTAAGAGTACACTTATCTTGGAACTCCTGGGTAGCTCAGTCAGTTAAGCATACAGCTCTGGATTTTGGCTCAGGTCATGATTTCAAGGTTGAAAGATCAAGCCTCTCTTTGGGCTCTATGTTCAGCAGAGTCTACTTGGCCCTTCCCTCTGCTCCTTCCCTGCCCCACTGACACTTGCTCTCTCAAATATATGAATGATTTTTTTAAGTATACTTATCTTCATGAGACCTGAGAAATGATAGGATTGTTGAATCATTATATTCTACACCTGAGGGTAATATAATGACAATGTATGTTAATTATATGTCATACAAAAATAAACTAGGAAAAGAGCAAAAAAGAGATGAAATATGGCCCCTGAATATAAAATAAAGAATATAAAAAGCTTATATTCTAATGCAAAAGGTAAAACATAGTTCTAACACAAAGCAGAAAGTGTTGTCATAAGTAACATGCAAATAAAACATCTTGGGAATTCATAGTGGAGGATGATCATTCGTGGCTGGCACAGTGGTGAGCGTTGATGGGTGAAATCAGAGAAGACTTTGTAGAGGAATGGCATTTGAGTTGGCTTTCTCCAAGGAAAGACAGAGAGAAAGTTGCCACACTTGGAAAGCAGGGAGAGATTGTAGGCAGAGAGAACACCACCAGGAAAAGCACAGGAAAATGAAGCAGTGTTCAGAGCACACTGAGCTAGCTGTGTAGTTTTAGCCATGGCTGTGTGAGGGGGCGACAGAGCATGTAGAGATGAGTTGCAGCCAAAGCTTTCCTCTGAGTACAAAGCACTTTGGCCTTGAGCCCACTACCCATGCTGAAAATCCCTGAGGTTGGTTATTCTTGGCGATATCTATATCCTTGGCTTGAAAGTTTCTCTACTGTTGTCTACTACTGTGGCCCACTTGCTCAGAAAATGCACAGGTGGGAGCCACGTGTCATGGGTTCTGGTCTGGTTTCCACCACTAACCAGCAATGTGAGCTTGAACAAGTGCTCATTTCCTTTCATGCTCTGCTTATTTATCTGAAACAGGAGAGATCAAGACTGTAATTTGCAAAGTTCTGTGTCCTTAAAAAAAAAAATCCTAGGATTGCCTCATGCTCTTCTGTTATTCTCTCATCTAGGTCTCTCTACTGCACGTGATCTGTACCTGCATCCTGCCCATTTATCACTAGAACCCACTGTTGGAGCTGTAGAGGGCCAATAAATAACACCCCATTTCTCCCTCCTATGTTTGGAACCAATTGATAATCAAGACATAGAGACAGATGATTAAACCATCCAACTTTAGATCTGCCACTTAATTGGCCTGCTAATTCTGCAGCACTAAATTGGACAGATTTATTCTTCATCACAAATAATATTGAGCACCCCCGCTCCCCACCATAGGAGACAGCTTGCTTTTATTGGATTGCTCATTTATGAGCATGTTGGAATGCATGTATCCTTTGGGCACAGAGAACCTGAATAGAAAAGTAAACCAACAACAACAACAAAAAGCTGGAAGGGGCTCTTCTGGGCACACTTAGTGCTATTTCTTCAACTCGAGTTATAGTGAGGGGAGTGCTGGAGAGAAGCCAGGAATAGTGCTGAGTCATACAAAACTTTACCAGATGTCACCTCACTTGGAAGACATGTGAAAACAGATTGCTGGATCCTGCCCCCCAGCATTTGGAATTCAGGAGGTCTGAGTGGAGCTCAAAACTTGTACTTCTAACAGTTCCCAGGTGATGCTGATGCTGCTGGTCCAGGGACCACGCTTTGAAAAGCAAAGCTCCAGATGAGTCTCCTCCATATGCAAAGATAAGTGAGGGAAACAAAGGCACCCTTGGAACACTTACCTTCATTTAACGAAATATTTAGATTAAAATTCTATGGTTAATCCTTTCACAGTGGGGAAATCATAGTGAATCATTTCTAAATGTATATGTTTATGAAATCACCACAATGTATAGTTTAAATATCTTACAATTTTATATGTCAATTATACCTCAATAAAGCTAAAATAAAAATAATAAGATACCACAGTTATCTGTCTTTATTTTCTTTATTTTGTTCCTAGATTATAGATTTATGTAAGGAGAATATCTAATTAACGCTCCCAGAGCACTCAGCTGGGGACCAGGCATATAATGAGAATCTAAGAAATTGATGCCAAATTGAATTGAGCCTTAAACATTGCTTTGGGTATAGAAAGGGTATAGAAAATTCTCCCGTGTTTCAGGCCAGCACCGTGCTACTCCTTTAAAATCATATCCTGGGAGATTTCCTTGGCAAAACAAGGAAAAAATTCTCTCCATCTGGAACTATATCTCGATGTGTATCCTAGATCTGTACCCAGTATCTAGAATTGTACCAAGACATTTCTAGTTTTGCCTTTGTGTGGCTATGCCTGAGTTCTAGTATCTAGTGTGACTGTTGCATGAGAGTGGACTCTTGCTCAAGGCATTGAGTAGGTTCTCCCTTTCCTCTAAACCCAACAGCAAAAACATTGCTGTCCATTCAAAGAGCAACAGAGTTAATACAGCCCTGGGGCAGGACAATGCTTGACAAGACTTTCATTGGTCCAGTTCCATCTATCCCCATTGATGGGGTTTTGTGGGTAGCCTGAAGTTGGAAACTGATAGACAGCCCTTCTAATCTGCCTACATCCAGAGACTCTCTGAAGATGAGATGGGGTCCAGAGTGGTCACAATAGACATCTGTCTTGAAGAAGTGAGAGTTTTATGGTTGGTGTAGGAGGGCTGGAGTTTTTCTATTGTATTTATGTATAAGGTCCGCCCTGGGAGGGAAGACTAGGAAGCTACTTTCTTACTTGTGGAATTTTTCATGTTCCCAACAGGGAGTAGGTGACTCCAGGGAAGTCTGATAGAGGCAGGATTACCCATATACTTAACCACTCCTTTAGATGCATTTGTGAGAGACTGGTGCAAAAACCTTGTGAAAGCAGCTAAGACCCTTTGGGGAGAGAATTTACACCCCAAATGGGGAAAAGAATGGAATGAAATAGGAATAATTAGTAACTGAATAGGGATTGAGAAGTCATTACTCTAGGAAGGAAGGTATGAGTAGAAACTGAGAGAGAGGTATTGGTCAAGAGACACTTCCTGGAGGAGGGTGCTAATGGAGCAATTTGGGAAATAAAAGAGGGACAGGTGAGTTGGAAAAGAAGGGACAGTAATTCTAGGCTACATGGACCTTTAGGAGTCATGAAGAATGAGACTCTTGTGAGGGATGTGTTTCTTTTCACATTAGAAGGTAATTTATCAGCCAGAAATGTATCACTCCAGATGTGTCATGGAGTGAGATTCCTGAATCAGGAAGGGATGAGACATGAATCTCACAGCCGTCTGGAGGATAGACAGACAGAATGATGTGTACAGATAAACTTTTCCTGACAATTATAGCAACTGCTACAGTCATCTAGATTCTTCTTTTCAAAGTATAGTCCAAGGACCAGCAGCATGGAGTGCCACCTGAGAGCTTGTTAGAAATGCAGCGCCTTAGGCCCCAACCCAGACCTCCTGAATCAGAAGCTATATTTTCAAAAGGCTCCCAAGTGATTTGTGTGGTCTTTCAGATTTGAGAAGCACTGGCCTGAGATGATCGATGACAGGGGTCTGGCCTCAAATAAGCACTATGGAAGATGTGACAACTTCAAAATTGGGAAAACAGGAGAGGCCTAGGCTAGGAAATTTAAATTGGGCAAAGAGAGTGAAGTGTGTCCAGGCCTCCCACACCAGTCACTATGGCAGGGTTTGGCACTCTGCCCTCTTTGGGGAGATGCCTTTCTTGCTCATGTTTGCTTTGTCTTCAGGAGCTCCGCTGGGTATGCACAGCACTGGTCAAGTCTGGGGCCAATCGTGTTACCCCTACTTCATATAAGGGCCTGACAAGGGATTAATGAGGTCATATTAGTCATGCCCAGGCCCAGGGTTTTACTATTCCTTAATCAAATGAGTGGTAGCTGCTGATACTAACAAAGGAGGCTATGGACTTTAGGGGATGAAATAGGAGTTCTTAATTACCTGTCCTGGAAATTAGGACACTTTCATATTTCAAAAAATTTAAAGAGGGAGTATATGACTGCATGAAGGGTTATACCCTGGTACAAAACAAGTTAATGCTTTTAAGGGATCTTCTGATTACTTTTAATAACAAAATGTCAACCTATTATCCCAGCGACCTGGACTAATAGGCAATAAGAACAATATTATCAGGTGGGCATTTGAGAATTTTCTTCAGTTTTGAGGGTTTGTGTAACTCCTCCCCAATTTGATTGATAAAAAGAGGCCAGTATTGAAGGAAAACAAATTGAGATTGAACACAAGGAAGAATTTTCTGAGATTAGAGGGTGACCAGGGGAGATGGGAGGGTACAGGCTCTCTGGCCATGGGCATGTCTCACTTGGGTGTGGAATGCCTCAGATAGGCTCCTGCCCAGGAACAGGAAAACGTACAAAATGTTCAAAAAAAATTTTCCCCTAGAATTCTCCACTCAACTCCTGAAATGAAAGGCTGGGGTGGACATGTCATGAATGTGAGGCATGGGCATGATGAATAACAAAAGAAGAAAAAAATCTCATTGGAGCATTGAAATCTGCTAACAATTTTAAAACAGGGCTTGTATTTAGAAGAATAAGTTGCATGTTAGGGCTCAAATTTGAATTTTAGTTTTCCAAGCCCTTTACTCTCTATGTATTTATTTGGTCTCATTGATGAGATTTAAAAACCTCCTGAGGGAAAAGAACATCCCTTCTATGTTTTACTCCTGTATATCTCCAGTGTCCACAAAATGATGATGATAGTAAGAGCTCCCATGTTCTGAGTGCTAGGCTCTGTACTTTGTTCCTAACACTTTACACAGTCACCTATTTAATACAAAGTTGTATGAGGTCACTATTATGCTCATTTTATAAAAGTTGAAACTAAGGCTCAGAGAGGTAAGTGATGTGTGCAAAGTGAGTGTTGAAGCTTGGATTTGTACAAAGTTTGAGCAAAATCTTGTACTTGTAATCCCTGAACTATACTCTGCATGGAATAGCAGCTCAGTAAGGGATAGATGATCAATGAAATTTGATTACAGAGAGGTAAGACATATCCACTGGAAAATAGTGGATAGTCTTAAATAGTGAATAATGAAAAAAACGATTTCTGTTTGTGGACTGTAGTTAGAGACACACTCAGTGACACATGTAGCTTATACTCCTTCAACCTCACTGTGCCCCACTCTGCAGTTAGGAGCTTGCAAAGGGGACAAGGCTGGATGCATATGTTCATAAAGTACATCATAGAAAGTCATGTGTGTGTGTGTGTGTCTACTATATGAACATACATGCTTGAATGTGAGTGAAAATATGCACCAAGGACTGGGGTATGTTTATCTTGGTAGGTCTATGAACATGAGCATATTTGTTAGACTTTTTGGATATGATGAGTATATGTGTGTGTGTTTGTGTGTGTGTTTGTGTGTGTGTGCATGTGCAGACAAATCCTGAAGAGTTTCAACCAGCTATTAGGAACTGGCTACTTTCCTTCCTTGGCCCTGGCTGGTGTTTGTACAAAACCCTGATATTTATTTTTCGTCCCCTTTCAAGGGAACCTCAATGAGCTTTCTTTCTGGGAAGTTTATGGCTAAGATGCTGGGCTGTTGTAGAGTCCCTATACATCAGCTACAATCAGGAAAGATTTGCAGAGTAAGAGAAACAAAAGCCACAAAGTGATCACCTCTTGTCTTTACATTCTAACCCAATATACAGCTGCCTTGTACGTGCACCACCCAGGTAATATACTTATCTTGATGCGCCCTGAGATAGGTATAGAATTGTTGAATGATTATACTGTTCACCTAAGAATAAAATAATAATTCTGTATGTTAATTATGCTTCAATTTAAAAATAAACTAGAAAAAAACCAAAAAAAAAAAAGAAGATAAAATATGATTGCTACCTTTAAGGAGCTTATATTCTACTAGAAGGGGTAAAGCATAGCGGTAACACAAAGTAAAAAGTATTGTCATAAGTAATATGCAAATAAAGTGTCCTGGGAATTCAGAATGGGGGATGATCACTCGTGGCTGGCACAGTAGTGAGAGTTGCTTGATGAAATCAGAGAAGAATTTATAAAATGCCATTTAAATTGGCTCTCTCCAGGGACAGATAGAATTTTCCACACATGGGTTGAAGGGAGAGATTCTAGGCAAATAGAACAATATTAGGAAAAGCATAGGGAAATGAAGCAGTGTTCAGAGCACACTGAGCATTCTGTGTAGCCTGAGCCATGGCTGTGTGAGGGGGCAACAGAGCATGCACAGGTGGATTGCAGCCAGAGCTTTCCTCTGAGCACAGAGCACTTTGGCTTTGATCCCACTGCCCATGCTGAAAATCCCTGGGGCTGGATCTTCTACTTGGCAATAGCTGCATTCTTGGACTTTGAAGTTTCTTTGCTATTGTTTGCTTTGGTCCACCTGCTCAGAAGGTGCACAGCTGAGAGCCACGTGTCCCGGGTCCTGGTCTGGTTTCCACCACTAACCAGCAATGTGCACTTGGGTAAGCCCCTCAGTGCCTTCCATGCCCTGATTATTTATCTATAACACCAGAGGTCAGAACTACTCATTAGTAGATTCTTTGTACTTACCAAGTCAGAGGGTTTCCTCCGATTCTTCTGTTATTCTCTCAACTAGGTCTCTCTACTGCACGCGATCTAAACCTGCATCCTGCCCACTCTTCTACAACCCATTATTCAAGCTGTAGAGGTCCAATAAATAACATCCCATTTCCCCCTCCTATGTTTGGAACCAATTGATAATCAAGACATAGAAACCAATTATTAAACAATCAGCTCTAGATCAGCAGCCTAATAGGCTTGCTAATCCTGCTTCACTCAGACAGACATACTCCTCATCACAAGTAGTGCTGAGCAAATCCTGCCTCCCAACACAAGAGAGAGCATATTTTTATTAGATTTTCTTGTGTATGAGTACAGTGGAAAGCATGTGCTCTGTGGACAAGTTTGTTCTGGATAAAAAAAGAAAATCAACAAAATAGTGGAAGGAGTTGAGCTAAGTATGCTCAGTGCTACCTCTTCAATTCACCAAAGTTACAGTGAGAAGGAGGGTGGAGGGAGCTCAGTGGTGCTCAAATTCCAGCAGGTGTCACCTCACCTCGAGGGTTTGTGAAAACAGATTGCCGGACCCAGGACCCAGTGTTTGCAATTTAGTAGGTCTGGGTGGGGCCCAGAACTTGTACTTCTAATAAGTTCCCAGGTGATGTTGCTGCTGCTGGTCCAGGGACCACACTTTGAAAACCAAATCTCCAGTTGAGGCCCCTTCACATGTAAAGATGAAGCAAGAGAAACAAAAGCATCCTTTGAACACACATTCATTAAATGAAATATCTAGATTAAAATAACATGATTAATCCTTTACAATAGGGAAAACATAGCCAATCATTACATAGTATATATCAAACCATAACAATGTACATGTTAAATATTTCAGTTTTACATGTTAGTTATTTATTATTGGCTTTATTAAGCTGAAATTAAAAAATAAAATGCCACAGTTATCTGTGCGTCTTTATCTTGTTTCCTAGATTATAGATCTTCAGTAAAGAATGTACCTTGTTTACTCCCCCCAGCATTCAGCTGGGAGCCAGGCACATAATGAGCATTTCATAAATTCACATTAAATTGAATTGAACCAAAGCTAGAGGGAGACGGATGTTGAGAGAACGAGAGGGAAGGAGAGAAAATGGCGTCCATGATTACAGTGCCTACAGCCAAGCTGTAGCCCAGCAGGGCTACAGTGCATACACCGCCCAACCAACTCAAGGGTATGCACAGACCACCCAGGCATATGAGCAGCAGAGTGATGGAACCTATGGGCAGCCCAGTGATGTCAGCTATACCCAGGCTCAGACCACTGCGACCTATGGGCAGACCACCTATGCAACCTCTTATGGACAGCTTCCCGCTCGTTATACTACTCCAACTGCCCCCCAGGCATACAGTCAGCCTGTCCAGGGGTACGGCACTGGTGCTTATGATACCACCACTGCTACGGTCACTACCACCCAGGCGGCCTATGCAGCTCAGTCTGCATATGGCACTCAACCTGCTTACCCAACCTATGGGCAGCAGCCAGCAGCCACCGCACCTGCAAGGCCACAGGATGGTAACAAACCTGCTGAAACTAGTCAACCTCAATCTAGCACAGGGGGATACAACCAGCCCAGCCTAGGATATGGACAGAGTAACTACAGTTATCCCCGGGGACCTGGGAGCTACCCCATGCAGCCAGTCACAGCACCACCATCGTATCCTCCTACCAGCTATTCCTCTACACAGCCGACTAGTTATGATCAGAGCAGTTCCTCTCAGCAGAACACCTATGGGCAGCCGAGCAGCTATGGACAGCAGAGTAGCTATGGTCAACAAAGCAGCTATGGGCAGCAGCCGCCCACTAGTTATCCCCCCCAAACTGGATCCTACAGCCAGGCTCCAAGGCAATACAGCCAACAGAGCAGCAGCTATGGGCAGCAGAGTTCATTCCAACAGGACCATCCCAGTAGCATGGGTGTTTATGGGCAGGAGTCTGGAGGATTTTCTGGACCAGGAGAGAACCGGAGCATGAGTGGCCCTGATAACCGGGGCAGGGGAAGAGGGGGATTTGATCGTGGAGGCATAAGCAGAAGTGGGCGGGGAGGAGGACTCGGTGGAGTGGGCGCTGGAGAGCGAGGTGGCTTCAATAAGCCTGGTGGACCCATGGATGAAGGACCAGCTCTTAATCTAGGCCCACCTGTAGATCCAGATGAAGACTCTGACAACAGTGCAATTTATGTGCAAGGCTTGAATGACAATGTCTCTAGATGATCTGGCTGACTTCTTTAAGCAGTGTGGAGTTATTAAGATGAACAAGAGAACCGGACAACCCATGATCCATATCTACTTGGACAAGGAAACAGGAAAGCCCAAAGGTGATGCTACAGTATCCTATGAAGACCCACCAACTGCCAAGGCTGCTGTGGAGTGGTTTGATGGGAAAGATTTTCAAGGAAGCAAACTTAAGGTTTCTCTTGCTCGGAAGAAACCTCCGATGAACAGCATGCGGGGTGGTATGCCTCCCGGTGAGGGCAGAGGGATGCCACCGCCACTCCGTGGAGGTCCAGGGGGCCCAGGAGGTCCTGGGGGCCCCATGAGTCGCATGGAAGGCCGTGGAGGAGAGAGAGGTGGCTTTCCCCCAAGAGGACCCCGGGTTCCGGAGGAGGAAACGTCCAGCACCGGGCTGGGGACTGGCAGTGCCCCAATCCGAGGTGTGGAAACCAGAACTTCACCTGGCGAACTGAATGCAACCACTGTAAGGCCTCGAAGCCTGAAGGCTTCCTTCCACCACCCTTCCCGCCCCCAGGTGGTGACCGTGGCAGAGGCGGCCCTGGTGGCATGCGGGGAGGAAGAGGTGGCCTCATGGACCACGGTGGTCCCGGTGGGATGTTCAGAGGTGGCCGCGGTGGAGACAGAGGGGGCTTTCCTGGTGGCCGGGGCATGGACCGGAGGAAGACGAGGCGGTCCTGGTGGGCCCTGGACCTTTGATGGAACAGATGGGAGGAAGAAGAGGTGAGCGTGGAGGACCTGGAAAAATGGATAAAGGCGAGCACCATCAGGAGCGCAGAGACCCGCGCTGCTACACGCAGAGACCCGCAGAGCTGCATCGACTACCAGATTTATTTTTTAAACCAGAAAATGTTTTAAATTTATAATTCCATATTTATAATGTTGGCCACAACATTATGATTATTCCTTGTCTGTACTTTAGTATTTTTCACCATTTGTGAAGAAACATTAAAACAAGTTAAATGGTAAAAATAAATAAATAAATAAATAAATAAATAAATAAATTGAATTGAACCTTGCATATTTCTTTGGTACAGAAAATTCTCTAAACTTTCAGGCTAGCACTGTGCTAGTTCTTTAAAACTATCTTCTGAGAGACTTGAGAGACTTCCTTGACAAATAGCATTTTTCTCCCTCCAGAACTACATCTAGAACACTGTCAAGATCTGTACACAGGATCTAGAACTATACCCAGGCACTTCGAGTTTTGCCTTTGGTGTAGCTATGCCTGAGTTCTAGTGACTGTCCTTTGTGTTTCAAGAGTAGAATCTTGCTCAGGACAAGGAGTAGGTTCTCCCCTGACTCTACACCCAACAGTTAGAACAGTGTTGTACATATATTCAGAGCTGTACTCTGTCGGGAGTAGTAGCTCATTGAAACTTGATGGCATAAAGGAAATTGAAATACCATAGATAATTCCACATACTGAATAATTAGTAAAACAGTTTCCATGTGTTATGTGGAATATAGTGAGAAATACACTTAGGGAGACATGAAGGCTAAGACTCAGACATTCATTAACCTTCCCTGGGCCCCACTCTAGATTCAGGAGCTGGGAAAGGAGGAGAGGCTGGGTGCATATATTCATAAAGCACCTCATTGAAAGTCATGTGTGTGCATACTATATGAACATACGTGTCTAAATTTGGTTGGAAATATTCCCTAAGGAGTGGGGTATGTTTATCTTGGTAGAACTATAAACACGAGCCTATTTGTTAGACATATTGGCTACGATGTGTGTGTGTGTGTGTGTGTATGTGTGTGTGTGTGTGTGTGTATGTGTGTGTGTGTGTGTGTGTGTTTGTACACAAACCCTGAAGGAGTTCAACCAGCTATTAGGACCTAGCTGCCTTCCACCCCTGGCTCTGAATGGTGTATTTGTAGCAACCCTGATGCTTATTTTTCATTCCAACTCAAAGAAGTCTCAATGAGTTTTCTTTCTGCAAAATTTATGGCTAAGATGCTGGGATGCTGTGGAGCCCCTATATATTTGCTACTTGCAGAGAATGATAAAAGGCAACCACAAAGAAATCAGCTCCTACCTTTTATCCTCTAGCCTAATACACAGCTGCCCTTGAATGTATACCACCCTTGTAACCAACTGCTTCCCCTCTCCTAGAACCTCTTCCTGGAAGGTACTAAAAGCAGCCATTTTATTTACTTATTTGCTTTCATGTGGGACTCTCTATTTGAGCCACCCCTGACAAAAGAGAATTAAAAATTATACCAATTAAGTAATATAGAGTTGAGATTGTGAGAAACTAGTCATTTGTGAAACTAATTTCATAAAAAGCAATGACCTTTGGCAAAAGCAACAATTGTAAGAGGAGTTGAATATTCTGTTTTATTCTTTGTTTACTTCTTTAGAAAACCTGTAGCAAAACTCATGAAAGTAGGAGGCAGGATGACATGCATATTGTTCATATAATATATTTATTCATTGTTCATTATTTCAAAATAGAGTTCTTCCTACTGGGAAATAGACAATAAGCAAGAAAACAAACGTTCAAATAATTACAGAGCGTGAGAAACACTTGAATATAATAAAGAGGGCCTTATGATAAGAAATAACAGGGGAAAGAAGTTAAGATGGCAGAGTAGTAGGGGGACCCTGAGCTTGCCTCATCCCTTGAACATAGCTAGATCAACATCCAAATATTTTGAACATAGGCATACAATCTGAGGATTAAGAAAACAATCTACATAGTTAGAGGGAGAGAATGTAGCAGATATGAGGTTTGGAGCTGTGAAGTGGGGGAGAGGAAAGCCGAAGGGCCATGAAGGGGAGGGAATCCTTTTCATGGAGCAAAGTCAGGGAGAGGAAGAGAGTGGTGAGAGGGCAGCAGGTAGAAATCACACAATAAGTTGTGGTGAGGAGATCCCCTGGGTCACACTGGGAGAGATCGCTCTCCTTCCTGGAGAACATTTGGAAGAGTTTATTTTGCCTCTCCAAGGACAAAAAGCCAGCTGGAAGCCATTCAGTGGCACTCAACAGCAGGGACAGGGGTGTGTGCAGAAGGCAGATAACCTTGTAGCAGCTTTTTGATCTGAGCCACAATAGGCTTAAACCATGGTGTGCACCCAGGGTGGCTCTTTTTCTTGGATAGAACTAAGCAGAGAGCAGAGACATGGGCAAATTGCACACATAGTGGTCACTGCTTTTTGCTGTCTGCCACAATAGATCCAAGCCTCTACGCGACTGCTTTGCTGGATCGAGATGGAGCCAGGCATGCCACAAGCTTATATCAGGAAAATGGGTATGCATCCACATTTTGCTAGGGCCTTTAAAATTTGGAGTTTTGAATCCTAGCCACCAATTAGAGATAAAATACAGGAGATCTGTAGTGCTTGGTACATCAACATCTCAGGTACAGACAGGTTAAGGGCAGGGAATTGACAAAAGCCCAGGACACAGGAGATTATTCACTTTTCTGAGAGGGCCTCCTGAACAATGGTGACCAGGAGTTCCCCTCCTCTGGGATGAGATGGTAGGGAGATTCCATATTATACCTCCTCTACCACCCCTCAATCCTCCCACTACCAGCACAGTCAGACTCCAGAGAGAAACACGGGGCCTGCAGTGGAGGCTGGAGTTCCCTACATTAGACTTTACCCTCTGACCAGGCAGAAGCATCTTTACAAGGGCAAGTCAACTTCTGAGCCAGCACAGCAGCCAGCACAGAAGACCAACACAGCCCCAGCCATGTATCAAGCCTATTGTTTAAAGGGTACTCTAAAAGGTCAGCTTCAGGTGGACATAGGGTCAGGATTGCTTCTCTTTTTCTTTTTCTTCATTTTTAAATTTTTTATTTTTCTGTTTCTTTTTTATTATTTTATCTTTTATTTTATATAAATATTTTTTTCTTATTTTCTCTCTTATTTGTATGAGGCTTATAATTTTTTGTTCATTTGTTGGTTTGTTTCCTTTTATTATTTTGCAAGTCAACCTTCTTATTTTTTTTCTTTCTTCTTTCCTTACTCTCTTTTTCCTTCTTTCCTTCTTATTCTTTGGAATCATGCCTAAAGCTGTTTGTTTGTTTGTTTGTTTGTTTACATTTTTGTTCCTGTTCCTTTTCTCTTGTCTTAGATCAAAGCATACCTAGTTAAAGGCCCAAACACTCCCCACTACAAGCAAGGAGAAACTCTGTAGTGGAGGGACCAGTGGGAAAGAGCAACCAGAATGCAACAGCAGAGTGTACACAGCATATGCCAGAAACACTTTCTGAAGCTGTTGTTGTTGTTATTGTTGTTGTTGCTCTTGTTATTTTTTTGCTGTTTTTTTCTTTTTTCTTTCTTTTCTAGACAGAACAATAAGATGTAGAAATTCACCCCAAAAGAAAGAAAGGAGGTAGTACTCACAGTCAGGGATTTAATCAATACAGATATAAGTAAGATGTCTGAACTAGAATTCAAAGCAATGATTATAAAGATACTAGCTGAGCTTGAAAAAAGCATAGAAGATACTAGAGAATCCCTAACTGTAGAGATAAAAGAACTAAAATCTAGTCAGACCAAAATTAAAAATGCCAAGATCAAGTCCCAAGCGGAGGCCAAAAACAAGGGTGAAAGCAAAAGAGCAAAACAGTGATACAGAAGGTAAAATTATGGAAAATAATGAAGCTTAAAAGAAGAGGGAAAGAAAACTATTAGATCACAAAGGTAGACTTAGGGAATTCATAAACCAAAGACTGTAATAAGAAATGAAAAAAAGGCACTATGGTATAGTAATGGGGTCTATCCAACAAGAAGATCTGACAATTATAAATATTTATGCTCCCAACATGGAAGCATGCAAATATATAAAACAATTAATAACAAACATAAAGGAACTTAATAATAATAATAATAATACAATAATAGTAGGGTACTTTAACACCCCACTCACAGCAATAGACAGATCATCTAAGCAGAAAATCAACAAGAAACAAGGGTTTTGAATGACACACTGGACAAGATGGACTTCGCAGATACATTTAGAACATTTCATCCTAAAGCAGCAGAATACACATTATTTTCAAGTGCACATGGAACATTCTCCAGAATAGATCAAATACTGTGTCAATCTGTACGAAAAGATACACATATATGTGCATTTTTTTTATCACAATGCTAGGAAACTTGAAGTCAGCAAAGAAAAGATTTTGAAAGACCACAACCATATGGAGGATAAAGAATATCCTGCTAAAGAGTAAATGGGTGAACCTGGAAATTAAAGAAAAAAATTGTAAAATACATGGAACCAAATGAAAATGAAAACACAACAGTTCAAAATATTTGGGATACAGCAAAGGAAGTCCTATGAGGAAAGTGCATAGCAATATAGATCTTCCTCAAGAAGCAAGAGAAGTCTCAAATATATAACCTAATCTTACAACTAAAGGAGCTGGAAAAGGAATAGCAGTAAAGCCTAAAGCCAACAGAAGAGAAATAATAAAGATTAGAATAGAAAGCATGATATAGAAATTTTTTTTAAAATGCACTAGAACATATCAACAAAATTAGGAGATAATTTTTTGAAAGAATTAGCAATATTGATAAACTTCTACCCAGACTTAGCAAAAAGAAAAGAGAAAGGACCCAAATAAATAAAATCATGAAGGAAAGAGGAGAGATCACAACCAACATTGAAGAAATACAATTACAAGAGATTATGTGCAATTGTATGGCAACAAATTAGGCAATCTGGAGGAAATGAATAAATTCCTAGAAATGTACAAACTACCCAAACTAAAACAAGATTAAATAGAAAACCTGAATGGACCAATAACCAGAAAAGAACCTGAATCAGTATCAAAAATCTCCCAACAAATAAGAGTTCAGGGCCAGATGGCTTCCCAGGGAAATACTACCAAAAATTAAAGACAAACTAATACCCATTCTTCCAAAATGGTTCCAAAAAATAGAAATGGAAGGAAAAATTTCTTCTTTTAAAGATGTATTTACTTATTCATTCATGAAAGACACAGAGAAAGAGAGAGACAGAGACATAAGCAGAGAGAGACAGAGGTTCCATGCTGGGATCCCAGTGTGGGACTCGATCTTGGGACTCAAGGATCATCCCCTGGGCCAAAGGCAGATGTTCAACCACTGAGACACCCAGGCATCCCAAAATGGAAGGAGAAATTTCAAACTCATTCTATGAGGCTACCATTATCTTGATCCAGAAACCAGACAGAGACCCCACTAAAAAGAATTACAGACCAATATCCTTGATGAACATGGATACAAAAATTTTCACCAAGATACTAGCTAATAGGATTCAACAGTACATTAAATAATTATTCACCATGACCAAGTGGTATTTGCCTGCAGAGTTGATTCAAGATCCACAAAACAATCAACATGACACACCACATTAATGAAAGAAAGGATAAGAACTTTATCATGCTCTCAATAGATACAGAAAAAGCATTTGACAAACTACATTACCTTTTCTTGATTAAAAACCCTCCACCATGCAGAGATAGAGGGAGCATAGTACAACATCATGAAGCCACATATGAAAGACCCACAATGAATATCATTCTCTTTTTTAAAAAGATTTTATTTATTTATTCATGAGACACACACACACACACACACACACTGAGAGAGAGAGAGAGAGAGAGAGAGAAGCAGAGACACAGGCAGAGGGAGAAGCAGGCTCCATGCAGGGAGCCTGATGTGGGACTCGATCCTGGGTCTCCAGCATCATGTCCTGGGCTGAAATGGCACCAAACTGCTGAGCCACCCAGGCTTCCCTGAATATCATTCCCAATGGGGAAAAACAGAGCTTTTTCCCTAAGTCAGGAACACAACAGGGATGTCCTCTCTCACCACTATTGTTCAACATAGTACCTTGGCTACAACTTCTTTTTTAAAAAAAGATTTTATTTATTTATTCATAAGAAACACAGAGAGAAAGGCAGAGACATAGGCAGAGGGAGAAGAAGACTCCGTGCTGGGAGCCAGATGTGGGACTCGACCACAGACCTCCAGGATCACACCCTGAGCCAAAGACAGACACTCAACCACTAAGCCACCAAGGTGTCCCTGCAGCAACTTCTCATTATACATGTCTCCAGAGTCAAAGGAAACAAAAGCAAAAATGAACCCTTGAGACTTCAACAGGATAAAAACCTTTGCACAGCAAAGAAACAATCAACAAAACTAAAAGACAGCCTATAGAATGAAAGGAGATATTTGCAAATGTCTTATCAGATAAAGGGCTAGAATCCAAAATCTATAAAGAACTTATCAAACTCAAAACCCCCAAAACAAAAGATCCAGTTAATAGGCAGAAGACATGAACAGACATCTCTCCAAAGAAGACATCCAGATGGCTAACAGACATATGAAAAGATGTTCAATATCACTCGGCATCACAGAAATACAAGTCAAAACCACAATGGGATGTCACCTCACACAGGTCAGAATGTCTACAATTAAAAAGTCAAGAAACAACAGATATTGATGAAGGTGCAGAAAAAGAGGAACTCTTACATTGTTGATGGGAATGCAAACTGGTGCAGACACTCTAGAAAACAGTATAGATGTTCTTCAAAAATTTAAAAATAGGAAAGACTGGCAAGATGGCAGAAGAGCAGGGATCCTCAACTCATCTGGTCCCAAAAACTTACCTAGATATCTTTCAAAACAGCCCAAACACCTAGGAATTCGACATGAAAGGTAGAGAAGAGCTGAGATGCTACAGAGAGAAAAGTTTTTGTTTCTTTTTTTTTTTTTTATGATAGTCACGGAGGGAGAGAGAGAGAGAGAGAGAGAGAGAGAGAGAGAGAGAGAGAGACAGGCAGAGACACAGGCAGAGGGAGAAGCAGGCTCCATGCACCGGGAGCCCGACATGGGATTCCATCCCGAGTCTCCAGGATCGCGCCCTGGGCCAAAGGCAGGCGCCAAACCGCTGCGCCACCCAGGGATCCCAAAGTTTTTGTTTCTAACAAGGTAGGAAGGCAAAAAATAAAAAGAAAAAAGAAAAAAAGTGGGGGAAGTGAACTGTGACTAGCTGGGAAAAAGCCTCTGGGGCATGAAAGCCCAGCCCTGGACAAGAGGGAACTTTAAAAATCTGTACCTGAGCTTTCCCTGACAGAAAAGTGCTAGGAAGGGAAATCGGGCAGAATCGCAGGAGGGGCAGTGAAGCATCAAGACCCCTGGAGACACTTTAAGACTAGGTGCGCCTGGGACAAAGCTCACCAAAAACTGAGGTCCAGTCTCAGTAAAGGGCTGGAGCACCATAGCCCTCCAGGGCATATGGAAGAAGCCCACTGGTTATGCGAGCTGACTTCAGAAGTCCCTTTACCCTAGAGCCCCACAATGGAAAGACGCAGCTCTCATCAGTTCCCTTTAGAAGAGTCTGTTCCCAGGAGCGCAGACCCAGTAGCACAGGGTCCTGGATCTGAGGGCATGCAAAAGCAAAGCCAGCTATCCTTCATTCCCCCTGGGACAGGAGGAAGTGGGAAGGGCACAGGAAAATGAGAACTCTCCTGCCACTGGGCACCCAGCAAGTTGTGCAGATCAATGCACCTGCGCCTGCTCCCAGGAGCATTTGGAGCAGTGCAGACTGGGAGACTATGGTTAGTTACTTACAGTGAACTTGACGCCAGAGTTGGAAATCTGGCCGCCATCATTTTTTCTTCTCTTCGTGTCACCTTGCCCCTAGGAGAGTTGGGACCTCTGGGGGAACCAAGGCCTCACAGGATAAACAGCTCATACTGAGCCCAATATCTGGCAAGGGGTGGGGCATTTCCACCCATGTCCAGACACCTGAGAATCAGTGCAACAGACCTCTCCCTCAGAAGACCAGCTGGAAGAACAAGGGAAGAGCAAGTTTACTGACCAAGCAGCACTGGAAAGCTCCAGGACTGAGGGAAAATAGTATATGGAACTAGAGGTTCCTTTTTTTTCTCATTATGATTCGTTTTTTTTTTTTTTTTTTTTTTTTTTTTAATGATAGTCACAGAGAGAGAGAGAGAGGCAGAGACACAGGCAGAGGGAGAAGCGGGCTCCATGCACCAGGAGCCCGACGTGGGATTCGATCCCGGGTCTCCAGGATCGCGCCCTGGGCCAAAGGCAGGCGCCAAACCGCTGCGCCACCCAGGGATCCCCATGATTCGTTTTTATATCAAGTTAAAAATATTTTTTCTGTCTTCTCACCTTAACTACAATATTTTGCCAACTCTTCTTTTTTAAGCTTTTTCCTTTTTGACTTTCATATTTCTACAATTACATGTCTTAGACGTATTTTTCACTTCTGGATTCCCTTCAATGTATTCAATTTAATTTTGGTAGACATATGAGATATGGGTTTTTGTTTTGTTTTTGTTTTTTCTGTCTTGTTTTGTTTTACAATGATGGAAGTTAGTACCTTCTAACACACGACCAAAATACACCCAGAACCAAGTGGAACACTGTGCTCGTTCATTCTGTGAGACTATATTTTCTCTTCCATCCCATTTTGCTCCCATCTTTTATCTTGTTTATCTGTTTGTGGTTGATGTTGGGTCTTTATATAAGTATTGCTGGTTTATATAAATTTGGAATTGAGCATCTTCTAACATACAGAACAAAATACACTCAGAACCAAGAGGATCACCCTCTAGGTCCCCTCAGGGAAGCTACATTCTCTCTCCTCTACCAATTCCTCACCACCACCACCACCTCTTTTTTTTTTTCTTTTTCTTCTTCTTCTTGTTTTTGGTTTTTTATTTTTACTATTTTGTTCTAAAATTTGTTTTTCACTTTAGTGGTACTTTTATTTTGTTATTTTTCTTTTATTTTCTGGCCTCTGACATCTTTGGAATCATCTAGGATGTATTTTACTTAGGTTATGGTTGATATTTTTGACTCAGCTCACTCATACAGCCACTATGACCTGGACAAAATGATTAGAAGGAAGAATTCACCACAGAAGAAAGAACCAGAAGTAATACTCTCTGCCACAGAGTTATAGAATGTGAATTTAAATATGAGTCAGGGGAGATCCCTGGGTGGCTCAGTGGTTTGGCGCCTGCCTTCGGCCCAGGGAATAATACTGGAATCCCGGGATTGAGTACCACATCAGGTTCCCTGCACAGAGCCTGCTTCTCCCTCTGCCTGTGTCTCTGCCTCTCTCTTTCTCTCTCTCTCACAAATAAATAAATAAATATGATGTCAGAAATTCAGTTCAGAAGTACATTTATAAAGCTACTGGTGGCTCTAGAAAAAAGAGTAAAGGATTGTACAGACTTCATTACCACAGAATTGAGATCTAATCAGGCCGAAATTAAAAATAATTTAACTAAGATGCAATCCAAACTAGGTGCTCTGACTGCTAGGGTTAATGAGATGGAGGAGTGACATAGAAGGCAAGTTGATGAAAAGGAAGAAGGCTGAGGAAAAAAGAGAAAAACAATTATGAGCCCATGAGGAAAGGTTTAGGGAAACAAATGATAGCTTGAGAAAGAAGAATATATGTCTATTTGGGATTTCAGAAGAGACTGAGAGAGGATCACAAGGTATATTTGAACAAATCATAACTGAGAACTTCCATAATCTGGGGAAAGAAATAGGCATTCAGATCCAAGAGATAGAGAGGACACCCCCAAAAATCAATAAAAACTGTTGAAAACCTCAACATTTAATAGTGAAACTTGCAAAATTCAAAAATAAAGAGAAAATTCTTAAAGCAGCACTAGAAAAGACATTTTTAACTTATATGGGGAGAAATATCAGATTAATAGCACACCTCTCCACAGGAACCTGGCAAGCCAGAAAGGACTGGCATGATATATACAGGGTACTAAATGAGAAAAACATGCAGCCAAGAATACTTTATCCAGCAAGGCTGTCATTCAGAATTGAAGGAGAGATAAAGAGCTTCCAGAATAGAGAGAAACTGAAAGAATATGTGACCCCCAAATCTGCTCTGCAAGAAATATTAACAGGGACCCTGTAAAAGAAAGAGGGAGCCCAAAGAAACAATCCACAAAAACAGGGACTGAATAGGTAATACAATGACACTAAATCAATATCTTTCAATAGTAACTCGATAGTGAATGGGCTAAATGATCCCATCAAAAGACACAGGGTATTGGACTGGATAAAAAAGCAAGACCCATCTATATGCTGTCTACAAGAGACTCATTTTACACATAAGGACACCTACAGCCTGAAAATGAAGTGGTGGAGGACCATTCAAATGGTCCTCAAAAGAAAGCAGGGGTAGCAATCCTCATATCAGATAAATTAGAGTCTATCCCAAAGACTGTAGTAAGAGATGAAGAGGGACACTATATTATACATAAAGGGTCTATCCAACAAGAAGACCTATCAATCATGAATATTTATGCCCCTAAGGTGGGAGCTGCCAAGTATACCAATCAATTAATAACCAAAGTAAAGACATACTTAGATAATAATACACTAATAGTAGGAGACTTCAACATGGCACTCTCAGCAAATGACATATTTTCTAAGCACAATATCACCAAAGAAACAAGGGCTTTGAATGATACACTGGCCAAATAGATTTCACAGATATATACAGAACTTTCCATCCGAATGCAACTGAATACACATTCTTCTCAGGTGCACGTGGAACTTTTTCCAGAATAGACAACATACTGGATCACAAATAAGACCTCAATCGATACCAAAAGATTAGGATTGTACCCTGCATATTTTAACACTACAATTCTTTGAAACCAGAACACAATCACAAGAAGAAATTTGGAAAAAACTCAAACACCTGGAGGTTAAAGAGCATCCCACTGAAAGATGAATGCATCAACCAGGAAATTAGAGAAGAATTAAAAAGATTCATGGAAACTAATGAAAATGAAAATACAACTGTTCAAAATCTTTGGGATACAGAAAAAGTGATCCTAAAAGGGAAATACATCTCAATACAAGCCTCCCACCAAAAAATTGGAAAAAAAAAGCAAACGAGTATACAAGCTAACCTCGCACCTAAAGGAATTGGAGAAAGAACAGCAAATAAAGGCTAAACCAAGAAGGACAAGAGAGATAATAAATATTCGAGCAGAACTCAATAAAATAGAGACCAGAAGAACTGTAGGACAAATCAACAAAACCAGGAGTTGGTTCTTTGAAAGAATTAATAATATAGATAAACCCCTAGCCAGACATTAAAAAGAAAAAAGACCCAAATTAATAAGATCATGAAATATAAAAGATCACAACCAATACCAAGGAAATACAAATGATTTTAAAAACATATTATGAGCACCTATATGCCAAAAAAATAAGGCAATCTACAAGAAATGGATGCATTTCTGGAAACCCACAATTACCAAAACTGGAATAGAAGAAATAGAAACCTGAACAGGCCAAGAACCAGTGAGGAAATTGAAGTAGTCATCAAAAACTTCCCAAGACACAAAAGTCCAGGGCCAGATGGCTTCCCAGGGGAATTATATCAAACTTTTGATGAAAAAATAATACCTAGGGATTCCTGGGTGGCTCAGCGGTTTAGCACCTGCCTTCGGCCTAAGGCGTGATCCTGGAGTCCCAGGATCGAGTCCTACATCAGGCTCTCTGCATGGAGCCTGCCTCTGCCTGTGTCTCTGCCTCTCTCTCTCTCTCTCTCTGTGTCTCTCATGAAAAAATAAATAAAATATTTTAAAAAGAAATAATACCTATTCTACTAAAGTTGTTTTGAAGGATAGTAAGGGAGGTAATATTTCCAAACTGTTTTATGAGGCCAGCATTACCTTGAGCCCAAAACCAGACAAAGACCCTACCAAAAAGAAGAATTATAGACCAATATCCCTGATGAACATGCATGCAAAAATTCTCAACAAGATACTAGCCAATAGCATCCAACAGTACTTTAAGAGGATTATTCACCATGCCCAAGTGGGATTTATCCCCAGGATGCAAGGGTGGTTCAACACTCGTAAAACAATCAACATGATAGACCACATCAATAATAGAAAAAACAAGAACCATATGATTCTCTCAATAGATGAAGAGGAAGCAATTGACAAAATACAGCATCCATTCCTGATCGAAATTCTTCAGAGTGTAGGGATAGAGGGAATATTCCTCAGCATCTTAAAAGCCATGTATGAAAAGCCCACAGCAAATATCATTGTCAATGAGGAAACACTAGAGCCTTTCCTGTAAGATCAGGAAAATGACAGGGATGTCCACTCTCACTACGGTTATTCAAGATACTACTAAAAGTCCTAGTCTTAGCAATCAGACAACAAAAAGAAATAAAAAGGCATTCAAATTGGCAAAGAAGTTCAACTCCCCTTCCTTGCAGATGGCATGATACTGTACATAGAAAACCCAAAAGACTCCACCCCAAGATTGCTAGAACTCATACAGCAATTTGGCAATGTGGAAGGATACAAAATCAATGCCCTGAAATCAGTGGCATTTCTATACACTAACAATGAGACTGAAGAACGAGAAATTAAGGAATCAATCCCATATACAATTGCACGCAAAAGCATAAGATACCTAGGAATAAACCTAATCAAAAAGGTAAATTATCTATACCCTAAAAACTACAGAACATTTCTGAAAGAAATTGAAGGAAGACATAAAGAGATGGAAAAATATTCCATGTTCATGAATAGGAAGAATAAATATTGTGAAAATGTCTGTTACCCAGGGCAATTTACACATTCAATGCAATCCCTATCAAAATACCATGGACTTTCTTCACAGAATTATAACAAATAATCTTATGATTTGTATGAAATAAGACCCCAAATATCCAGAGGAATATTGATAAAGAAAACAAATTCCAGGGGCATCACAATGCCAGATTTCATTGTATTACAAAGTTGTGATCATCAAGACAGTATGATACTGGCATAAAAACAGACACACAGATCAATGGAACAGATCAGAGACCCCAGAAATGGTCATTCAACCCTATGATCAACCAATATTCGACAAAACAGGAAAAAAATATCCACTGGAAAAGGATAGTCTCTTCAATAAATGGTGCTGGGAAAATTGGATGGCCCAATGCGGAAGACTGAAATGAACCATTCTCTTACACCATACACAAAACTAAACTCAAAATGGTTCAGAGATCCAAATGTAAGACAAAAATCCATCAAAATCCTGGAGAAGAACACAGGCAACACCCTTTTTGAACTTGGCCATAGCAATTTCTTGCAAGATATATCTATGAAGGCAAAGGAAACAAAAGCAAAAAAAAGAACTATTGGAACTTAATCAGGATAAAAAGCTTCTGCACAGCAAAAGAAACAGTCAACAAAACTAAAAGACAATCTACAGAATGGGAGAAGAGATCTGCAAATACATATCAGATAAAGGGCTAGTATCCAAGATCTATAAAGAATTTACTAAACTCAACACCCAAGAAACAAAAAATCCAATCATGAAATAGGCAGAATACGTGAACAGAAATTTCACCAAAGAAGACATAGACATGGCCAACAAGCACATGAGAAAATGCTCCGCATCACGGGCCATCAGGGAAATACACCAACTCTGGGAAATGAACAAGGGGTAGTAGAAGTGGAGGAGGGCGGGGGGTTGGGGTGACTGGGTGACGGGCACCAAGGGGGTCACTTGATGGGATGAGCACTGGGTGTTAGGCTGTATGTTGGCAAATTGAACATATATATATATATATATGTATACACTAACATATACATATATATATATATATATGAGGGGGCAAGATGGAGGAAGACTAGGGTCCCCAAGTCACCTGTCCCCACCAAATTACCTAGATAACTTTCAAATAATCCTGAAAACCTAAAAATTGGGCTTGAGATTTAAAGAGAGAACAGCTGGAATGCTACAGTGAAAAGAGTTCGTGCTTCTATCAAGGTAGGAAGACGCGGAAAAAGAAATAAAGAAACAAAAGGCCTCCAAGGGGGAGGGGCCCCGCGAGGAGCCGGGCTGAGGCCGGGGCGAGTGTCCCCAGCACAGGAGAGCCCCGTCCTGGAGAAGCAGGGGCTGCACCAAGCTTCCCGGATGGAAAGGCGCTTGCAGGGAGTTGGAGCAGGACCCCAGGAGGGCGGGGATGCCCTCAGGCTCCCAGGGGCACTAACTGACACCTGCGCCCGGGGGAGTGCCCACACCCCGCAGCCGAGCTCCCTAAGGGCTGCAGGGCTCACGGCTGGACCCGGAGCAGCTCGGAGGGGCTCGGGCGGCGGCTCCGCAGAGGGTGCTGCGTGGCCGGGAGAGGGATTCCAACAGCACCGGCCCGGAGCACAGGGCACCGGGGACACAGCCCAGGATCCGGCCTCCTCCGGGACAGGCAGAGGCCAGGTGGGCCCAGGACAGCAAGGACGCTCCTGCCCCGAGCTGAGCAGATCAGTGGCCCCCTTCCCGGAGGATCCAGGCCCTGCAGACGGAGAGCTCTGGAGTTCCTGTGGGAGCTGACTCCAGGGCTCCAGAGCTGGCCACAGCCACTGTTGCTGTTCCTACTGGGCCCTCACAGGATAAACAACCCCCACTGAGCCTCACAGTGGCCTCACAGGATAAACAGAATAAACAATTCCTACTGAGGCCTGCACCATGCAGGGGGCTGAGCAGCTCCCCCAGGTGCACACACCTGAGAATCAGCACAGCAGGCCCCTCCTCCAGAAGACCAGCTAGAAGGACAGGGGAAAAGCAAGTTATTGACCGAGCAGCACTGGAAAGTTCCAGGGGAAGACGAGGGATTTACAGTATATAGATTCGGAGGATACTTCCCTTTCTTTTTGTTTTCTGTTTGCTTCCCCTCCCCCATTTTTTCTTTTCTTCTCTTCTTTTTTCTTCTTCTAGTTTTTTTCTTTTTCTTTTCTTTTTTCTCTGCTCTCTTTTTCTCCTTTTCCCAATACAGCTTGTTTTTGGTCACTCTGCACTGAGCAAAATGACTAGAAGAAAAAAACACCTCAAAAGAAAGAAACAGAAACAGTCCTATCTCCCACAGAGTTACAAAATTTGGATTACAATTGAATGTCAGAAAGCCAATTCAGAAGCACTATTATACAGCTACTGGTGGCTCCAGAAAAAAGCATAAAGGACTCAAGAGACTTCATGACTGCAGAATTTAGATCTAATCAGGCAGAAATTAAAAATCAATTAAAGGACATGCAATCCAAATTAGAAGTCCTAATGAAGGTTAACGAGGTGGAGGAACGAGTGACTGACATAGAAGACAAGTTGATGGCAAAGAGGGAAACTGAGAGAAAAAGAGAAAAACAAAAGAACATGAGGATAGAATAAGGGAAATAAATGACAGCCTGAGGAAGAAAAATCTACGTTTAATTGGGGTTCCCTAGGGTGCCGAAGACAGAGGTCCAGAATATGTATTTGAACAAATCCTAGCTGAAAACTTTCCTAATCTGGGAAGGGAAACAGGCATTCAGATCCAGGAAATAGAGAGATTCCCCCCCTAAAATGAATAAAAACCACTCCACACCTCGATATTTAATAGTGAAGCTTGCAAATTCCAAAGATAAGGAGAAGATCCTTAAAGCAGCAAGAAAGAAGAAATCTCTAACTTTTATGGGGAGAAATATTAGATTAACAGCAGACCTCTCCACAGAGACTGGCAGGCCAGAAAGGGCTGGCAGGATATAGTCAGGGTCCTAAATGAGAGGAACCTGCAGCCAAGAATACTTTATCCAGCAAGGCTCTCATTCAGAATAGAAGGAGAGATAAAGAAAGAGCTTCCAAGATAGGCAGAAACTGAAAGAATATGTGACCACCAAGCCAGCTCTGAAAGAAATACTAAGGGGGAATTCTGTAATAGAAGTCCAAGGGAACAATCCACAAAAACAGGGACAGCATAGGTATCATGATGACACTAAATTCATATCTTTCAGTAGTAACTCTGAACGTGAATGGGCTGAATGACCCCATCAAAACGTGCAGGGTTTCAGACTGGATAAAAAAGCAAGACCCATCTATTTGCTGTCTACAAGAGACTCATTTTAGACATAAGGACACCTACAGCCTGAAAATAAAAGGTTGGAGAACCATGTACCATTCAAATGGTCCTGAAAAGAAAGCAGGGGTAGCCTTCCTTAAATCAGATAAACTAAAGTTTATCCCGAAGACTATAGTGAGAGATGAAGAGGGACACTATATCATGCTTAAAGGATCTATCCAACAAAAGGACCTAACAATCATGAATATTTATGCCCTGAATGTGGGAGGTGCCAAGTATATCAATATATAACCAAAGTTAAGACATATTAAGATAATAATACACTTATACGTGGTGACTTGAATGTAGTGCTTTCTACAATCGACTGGTCTTCTAAGCACAACATCTCCAGAGAAACTAGAGTTTTAAATGATACACCGGACCAGATGGATTTCACAGATATTTACAGAACTTTACATCCAAACGCAAATGAATACACATTCTTCTCAAGTGCACATGGAACTTTCTCCAGAATAGACCACATACTAGGTCAAAAATCAGGACTTAACTGATACCAAAAGATTGGGATCCTCCCCTGCATATTTTCTGACCATAATGCTTTGAAATTAGAACTAAATCATGAGAGGAAATTTGGAAGGATTTAAGACATGTGGAGGTTAAGGACCATCCTGCCAAAGATGAAAGGGTCAACCAAAATATTAGAGAAAAATTAGAAAGATTCATGGAAACTAATGAGAATGAAGATACAACCGTTCAAAACCTTTGAGATATAGCAAAAGCAGTCCTGAGGGGGAAATACATTGCAATACAAGCATCCATCCAAAAACTGGAAAGAACTCAAATAGAAAAGCTAACCTTGCCCAAGGGAGCAGGAAACAGCAAATAGATCCTACACCCAGCAGAAGAAGAGAGTTAATAAAGATTCGAGCAGAACTCAATGAAATAGAGACCAGAAGAACTGTGGAACAGATCAACAAAACCAGCAGTTGGTTCTTTGAAAGAATTAATAAGATAAATAAACCATTAGCCAGCCTTATTAAAAAGAAGAGAGAAAGCCAGCCTTATTAAAAAGAAGAGAGAAAAGACTCAAATTAATAAAATCATGAATGAGAAAGGAGACATCACCACCAATACCAAGGAAATACAAATGATCTTAAAAACTTATTATGAGCAGCTTAACGCCAATAAATTAGGCAACCTAGAAGAAACGGACACATTCCTGAAAGCCACAAACTACCAATACTGGAACAGGAAGAACTAGAAAACCTGAACATGCCAATAACCAGGGAGAAAATTGAAGCAGTCATCAAAAACCTCCCAAGACACAAAAGTCCAGGGCCAGATGGCTTCCCAGGGGAATTCTGTCAAATATTTAAAGAAGAAACTGCACCTATTTTACTAAAGCTGTTCAGAAAGATAGAAAGAGATGGAATACTTCAAAACTTGTTCTATGAGGCCAGCATCACCTTAATTCCAAAACCAAAGACCCCACCAAAAAGGGGAATTATAGGCCAATATCCCTGATGAACATGCATGCAAAAATTCTCAACAAGATACTAGCCAATAGGATCCAACAGTACATTAAGAAAATTATTCACTATGACCAAGTGGGATTTATCCCCGGGATGCAAGGCTGGTTCAACACTCATAAAATAGTCAATGTGATTGATCATATCAGAAAGAGAAAAACCAAGAACCATATGATCCTCTCATTAGATGCAGAGAAAGTATTTGACAAAATAGAGCATTCATTCCTGATCAAAACTCTTCAGAGTGTAGGGATAGAGGGAACATTCCTCAACATCTTAAAAGCCATCTACAAGAAGCCCACAGCAAATATCATTCTCAATGGGGAAACACTGGGAGCCTTTCCCCTAAGATCAGGAACAAGACAGAGATGTCCACTCTCATCACTGCTATTCAACATAGTACTAGAAGTCCTAGCCTCAGGAATCAGGCAACAAAAAGAAATAAAAGGCATTCACATTGGCAAAGAAGAAGTCAAACTCTCCCTCTTCGCCGATTACATGATACTCTACATAGAAAACCCAAAAGACTCCACCCCAAGATTGCTAGAACTCATACGGCAACTTGGCAGTGTGGAAGGATACAAAATCAATGCCCAGAAGCCAGTGGCATTTCTATACACTAACAATGAGACGGCAGAAAGAGAAATTAAGGAGTCAGTCCTATTTACAATTACAACCAAAAGCATAAGATACCTAGGAATAAACCTAACCAAAGAGGTAAAGGATCTATATCCTAAAAACTACAGAACACTTCTGAAAGAAATTGAGGAAGACACAAGGAGATGGAAAAATATTCCATGCTCCTGGATTGGCAGAATTAATATTGTGAAAATATCAGTGCTACCCAGGGCAATTTACACATTTAATGCAATCCTTATCAAAATACCATGGACTTTCTTCAGCGAGTTGGAACAAAACATCTTAAGATTTGTGTGGAATCAGAAAAGACCTCGAAGAGCCAGGGGAATATTAAAAAAGAAAACCATAGCTGGGGGCATCACAATGCCAGATTTCATGTTGTACTACAAAGCTGTGGTCATCAAGACAATGTGATACTGGCACAAAAACAGACACATTGGTCAACGGAACAGAATAGAGAATCCAGGAGTGGACCCTCAACTTTATGGTCAACTAATATTCGATAAAGGGGGAAAGACTATCCAGTGGAAAAAAGACAGTCTCTTCAATAAATGGTGCTGGGAAAATTGGACATCCACATGCAGAAGAACGAATCTGGACCACTCTCTTGCACCATACACAAAGATAAACTCAAAATGGATGAAAGATCTAAATGAGACAAGATTCCATCAAAATCCTAGAGGAGAACACAGACAACACTCTTTTTGAATTTGGCCACAGTAACTTCTTGCAAGATATATCCATAAAGGCAAGAGAAACAAAAGCAAAAATGAACTGTTGAGACTTCATCAAGATAAGAAGCTTTTGCACAGCAAAAGAAACAGTCAACAAAAGTAAAAGACAACCTACAGAATGGGAGAAGATATTTGCAAATGACCTATCAGATAAAGGGCTAGTATCAAAGATCTATGAAGAACTTCTTAAACTCAACAGCAAAGAAACAAACAATGCAATCATGAAATCAAATCATGTTCATGAAAGATATGAACAGAAATCTCACAGAGGAAGACATAGACATGGCCAACAAGTACATAAGAAAATGCTCAAAAAAAAAAAAATGCTCCGCATCACTTGCCATCAGGGAAATACAAATCTAAACCACAATGAGATCCCACCTCACACCAGTGAGAATGGGGAAAATTAACAAGGCAGGAAACCACAAATGTTGGAGAGGATGTGGAGAAAGGGGAACCCTCTTGCACTGTTGGTGGGAATGTGAACTGGTGCAGCCACTCTGGAAAACTGTGTGGAGGTTCCTCAAAGAGTTAAAAATAGATCTGCCCTATGACCCAGCAATTGCACTGCTGGGGATTTACCCCAAAGATTCAGATGCAATGAAACGCCGGGACACCTGCACCCCGATGTTTCTAGCAGCAATGTCCACAATAGCCAAACTGTGGAAGGAGCCTCAGGGTCCACTGAAAGATGAATGGATAAAGAAGATGTGGTCTATGTATACAATGGAATATTACTCAGCAATTAGAAACGACAAGTACCCACCATTTGCTTCGTCATGGAGAGACCCGGAGGGTATTATGCTGAGTGAAATAAGTCAATCGGAGAAGGACAAACATCATATGGTCTCATTCATTTGGGGAATATAAAAAATAGTGAAAGGGAATAAAGGGGAAAGGAGAGAAAATGAGTGGGAAATATCAGAGAGGGAGGCAGAACATGAGAGATTCCTAGCTCTGGGAAACAAGGGGTGGTGGAAAGGGAGGTGGGTGGGGGGTGGAGGTGACAGGGTGACAGGCACTGAGGTGGGCACTTGATGAGATGAGCACTGGGTGTTATGCTATATGTTGGCAAATTGAACTCCAATAAAAAAAAAAGATTCATGCATAACCGTGCATACTGGTAAAGATTTATATATCTGAGTGCCTTAAGTGTTTTAATCCATCCTCATCCTTATCTTTGATGTCTTCTCATATTTTTCTCTCTATACATGCTAAGCACACCAGCTTCCTTTCTCCTAGCCCCTTGTACTCCCAACCTCTAAATCTGGTATCTCAACCCTGGAGGATCTCGCTACATTCTATGAACTTACATGCTTTTCTTTTTAACTGGGTTTTCTCCTGTGTCTTTGTTCTCAGCTCCCAGAGACCAAGGCCCTGTCTTCTTCTCCCTTGGGATGCTTTCCTTCCCCTGGGCTGGGTTCACAGTTTGAATCCAAAGGATGGACACAGAGAGGTGCAGAGAGGTGGCGATCCACCAGGAGTGGTAGGCCTCAAGGGAGAGGACAACAAACTGGTCATCTGCATGTGGGCTCTTCCCTCCAGGCTGTGTCATCCTTCCTCAGAATGTTTGCCACAACTGGGGGAGGGGAACAGTCCTCTCCCTCCTGCAGTTCAGGGTGAGACTGGAATCCATTTCCTAATGTTTAGAGAAATTATATTGTGTTCCCTGATGTGAGCCCCATCATCTGGAGGTCCACCCCCAGGCAAATAAATAGCAGTCAAGTGAAGACTTTCCTTTTCATGTTTGGGTGTGTGTGTGTTTGTATATGTCCTCTGGTTCTAGCATTTACCAACCCTAGCTCTAGGGAAATCCTTTCTGAGGCATTTTCTAAAATTCTTTGCCTTAATTAAGCCCATTTGTCTAGTGGAGGCAGCTGCTAAATTCCAGGCTCTGATTCAGAGTGTTTCAGAAAAGATGCTTGTCTGTGGGGAATGAATAAGATGAAGGGTAGACCTTGAGAAGAAATGTGATTACCAGCTTCTGGCTATAATGACCTGTGATCCCTGGACATTCTGAACTTTGTTAAACTTCTAAGTGTCCATGGGACTGTGGACCTGGCGAGCTTTGTACCCTGTTCTCTGCAGGACTTCTCTGGAACCAGATAGACTTCTCTGGGTCCCTCTGCACCCTCCCTCCTGCTGCTACAGGGACTCCCTGGGCTCCAGCTGTAACCACACATCTGGCTCTGGGACCTTCACATGTGGCTGACAGAGCAGAGGGCGGGGAGAACAATTCTCCTTTAGGTTGCTTGGGTTAATGTTCTCAGGGTCTCCCCTGGCCCTGAGAGGACCTGGGGGAGCTGGTCTCTGCAGAGCCCTGAGAAAGCCTGGGTAAGAGGTGGGGGCCAGCTTGCCATGCTGTCTTAGGTCTTCACATACTTGTCTGGGTGCTTCATCCCTGGTCCCTTTAAACCTAGATTTAAGCATGTACACTGGCCTTCAGGTCTCCAATCTCTGCCTCAATATCTCCTTTAGTAGCTTTCATGTGTATATCTGTGAGGGTCCTTTAGTGAGGAGCTTCTCAAAGGTATTGTTAGTGCCTGCTCAGCAGGTGTCTACACTGCTGACCCCAAATTAACGGACAGTCACTGCGATGTCATTTTGCTGACATTGTTCATGGTGCCTCCTTAGCTCTCAATGTAGGCACAGTTCCAGGCCTTCATCTCCCCACTCTCCTCCATGGGATCCCTAACCAGGCTGTCCCAGCACCTTCTCCAGAGTTGGTCAGCGCCCCTGCCTGCCTCAGTTTCTCTTTCTCCTTGTCCCCCACTCCCCAGCACTGGGTTTGCCAGGCTTCATGATATTAGGGCTGAGCTCAGCCCTCCTTTGATGGCAGCATCGTGGTGGGGAGGGCAGAGTGTCCATACCCACATAGGGCCCCAGGGACCCCCAGGTGGGCACAGGAGGGAGCCTGGGGCAGCCCTGGCAGCAGCCTGGCCCTGTCAGCTCTCTGGGCCCATCCAGCAGCAGCAGGTCCTGAGAGGGGCCCGGGCTCAGCAGGAGCCAGGAGGGAGGGCAGAGGCTCCTGGAGCCACTCTGCAGCCCCCTCCCTGGGCTGGCTCCCCCTCCGCCTGCACACCTGCCTCCTTCTCTCTCTCTCTCTGTCTGCTCCCTCACCTCCTCCCTGAAGCCCTGGCTTCTTCCTTCCATCTTGGCCTCCTTCACCTTCACCTCTGTCAATGCATCTGTTTGTCTGGGGGCCTATCTGTGTGTCTGTCTGACTCCAGATAGTCTGTGGTCTGAGATCTCCCAGGACTGGGTCTGCCTTCAGCTCCTCCTTCTGGCTGTCCCTCTGCTTGTGTCCCACTCTCAGGGTCTGGGGGTCTCTCTTTACATCTGTGTGAGTCTCATCCTGGGAGCCTGTCAGTATCTCCCTCCTCATGTCCCACTCTCTGTCTCCTGTGCTGCCTCCCCCATCCCTGGTCCCTCTCTGCCCTACCTTCCAGTGCTTTCCCTGCTTCTCTCATCTCTGTGTATCTCAGCCTCTGCCCCTGTCTCTGGCTCACACCCCTGCCTCCTCTGCATTTCCCTCCTCCCCCCTTCAAGGTTCAGACAATTCCTGTGACTTCATCTGGGTGGGCTCCACCTGCCAGGTCCCCCCATCTGCCTCCTTCCTCCAGGTGGGACTTGTGATCCCAGCTCTGTATCTCTGAATTACCCCTGCCATGGGCCAGTTATCTTCCTTCTTTAAAAAAATTTAATTTTCTTATAATGTGATCCATGCAAAAGGAGGAATGAAGGTTGGGGAACATGCAGAGGCCACAGAAACAGGATGACATGGCCAGGGCCACAGCTTCTCTCAGGGAGCAGTTGGATGAAAAGAAATGTTGGCTGGAACTGAGGTGGAACAGAGATGGAACACCATGGCTCCATTAAGCCCACGTCTAAGAAGTACCTATAGTTACTGGATCCCCCTAGTTTCCCTAGCATCTAAAGGTCCATCTCCTGTCCAGCTTCTGGAAAAAGTCACTCCTTCTTTTGCTGCTCTTGATTTGTTTTACCCTGACAGATCTTAGGTAGGATGATGTTTAGAACCTGAACCCAAACATCCCCCCTTATGGAGTTGGTACCTACCCTATCTTCCCTGCTTCTGCTCCTTCTCCAATCTTACCTTTCCCCACTTTGCGGCATAATCCTTCACTCCCATCCTTCCTTCCCTCTCTCTCCCTGGTAAAAATAAAAACAAAAACAAAACAACCACCAACTTTCCAGGGAGGGACAGCAGAAAGTAGTAGCGGCTAGGATGGAAGGAGAGAGCAAGGACCATTGAGTAGAAGGCTCCCAGATCCCTGAAAGGGCAGGGCTGGGGGTTCAGAGAGGAGAGTGGTGAGGGCAGTGGCTGCTACAGTCCTCTCCACCCCCGCAACCTGTCCAGGGGGCCTTAGCACAACCTGAGGGACAGGTGTGGGGGTGGTCAGGTATGCCAGGTCACTGTCGCCACTGCTACCCTAGGACAGACCTCACATGTATCTTTGCTCCAGAGCTCATGGACATGCTGAGGGCCGTGACAGTGCACCTTCACATGGTCTGAAATATAAGGCTCGCTTGACGTCTTGCTACACATATGACACTGCACCATCTTCTCCTGTGGTTCTGTATGTGCTCCAGTAGATTCTTAGTAGCAAAAGATGCCACACATATCACATTTGAAGGGATATCTGTGGAGTGCACTGTGAAGCATGACTGTTGAGGTGATCCAACCACAAGAAGCTCTCCCACCATGCAAACAGTTGTAGGGCTTGCACACAGCGTCCTCCTGTCCCATGCACACACATAGTAGCTTGTGCTTGCAGCTCTGGTAGCACACCAGGCATGGGTAGAGCTCCTTGTCCAGAGTACCACAGCTCCTGTGGTTTCCAATGGCAGAAATTGCGGAAAGCATTGCTTCACCTCTCACAGGAGTGCTTCCCAAGTGTGCACTACCCACCCCCGCCCCCGCCCCCACCACAAGGTGGTCAAGGTAACCTCCCACCTGCCACCTGCAGCCTCTGTATCTCCCCCCTCTCCCAGGTGGCTTCACTCAGCTGAGGACACTCAGGAGGCCCAGAGGTATCATGGTGGGCATGTCCACAGGACCTGGGGAACTGGCCAACCTAGATCCCTTATAGATGGCCTCTGCCTCTGGAGTCTTTAGCTGTTTTGGAATCCTTGCTGCTCGGGGTGCAGATGCAGGGCCCCTTGCTCTTTGTCTTCTTCTTCTAAGCAGATGCAACCTGGGCCATGGCAAGAGTCAAGGTTCTGACTACAATGGTGGTGGTGGTGGTGGTTGTGGAGATGGTGGTGACAGAGACAGGAACATCCTGTACAGTGGGCAAGGACTCCTCTGGGGGCTTCAGAGCTGCTGTGTCCACCGTGGAGCCAGCCGAGGATGCAACAGCAAGGGCAGCAGTGGTGGGCGCAGGCTTCTGGGTGGGAACAGGAGCAGGAAGCAAGTCCACCTGGAGAGGCTGGGCCCCTGGGTCTGGGGAGTGCTTGGGGGGTGGTGGCACCACCTGAAATGGACTCTGGATGCAGTCCTAGGAAGCAAAGAAGTGGGACTGGATTTCAGCCCTGACTTGCAGGGGTTCTGAGTGTGACCCTGAAGTGGCTAGAAGAGGTGCCTTCCACAGGGCAGGTAGGGTGGGCAGCAGTGTGCCAGGAATCATGGGGATCAGGTCCTGGGCCATGGTGGGGCCTCCAGAGCTCAGTGGTGGAGGCATGGTCCTGCAGTGCCCAGGTTTAAGGCACCATCCCTGACCTGCTGGGCTGGGACAAGCTTAATGGGTCTTCCTAGGCAGAGCACTCCTGATGCCCTGTGGGAGGGAGGGAAAGAGGGGACCTGGACCAGTTCTTTTCCTTACCTGGTGACTGGGGGTCTGGGCCTGTGCCCCAGCCCCCCACCCTCTCCCCAGCAGGCAGTGAGTAGCACAGGGAAGAAAGCAGAAGGGATTGCTCTGGGAACCAGATGCAGGATACACAGACCCTCCCCTGCACCTGCCCTTCTTTCCCTCAAGCAGAGGCACATCTGGGACAATCCCTGCTTGAGGCAGGAAAGACAGCCTAGAACTCTGGGAACAGGCACAGATCACACACTCAGCTGCCCTCCCCTACCATCCTGTCATTTCAGCCCTCCTGCCAACCCTGCCAGGCTCCTTTGCCTCTAAGTATCCTGACTCTGTGGTCTAGGCTGGGCCACTCCCTCCCTCCCCAGCACAGTGCCTGGAACACAGGAGGTGCTCAGTCAGGGTCCCTGGTCCCTGCACCCTGGAGACGTGTTAGGGTGGGGGCAGTGGGATCTGTAGGTGTTTCTCAGATGGAAGTTCTTCCTGAAATCTGGGGCAGTTCTTTCTGCTGTAAGTTTAATGCTCTGTTTTAGTATAGTTAGGATAGACTCTGTCCCATTAGGGACCTGCTGCTACTCTTCTCTCCGCCCCCCCCCTCCTTGACCTCTACCCATCTTTAGGGCAGGTAATTGAGGTTTTAGAGGTATCTCATCACTATCAAGTAGAGACAGTAGTTCCACTTCTCCTTGAGACCCATGGCTTGTAGGTCCATCATGTGTGCATTCAGCCCTGGGTGTTCAGGTAGGCCCCACTTTTTCCACCTCTGGGAAGTCTTGCCTCTGTTTGAATATTAACATTCTGGGAAGGAGGAAACACCTTCCTTTGGTCATTGTCTCAGGGTCTTAGAAACACTAGGTTATGATTGTCTAGGGCAAAACAAGACAGGAAACAACAAATGTTAGAGAGGATGTGGAGAAAGGGGAACCCTCTTGCACTGTTGGTGGGAATGCAAGCTGGTGCAGCCCCTCTGGAAAACTGTGTGGAGGGTTCCTCAAGAAGTTAAAAATGGAGCTACCCCATGACCCAGCAATTTCACTACTGGGTATTTACCCCCAAACATACAGAGGTAGCGAAACAATGGGACACCTGCACACCAATATCCATACCAGCAATGTCCATAAGAGCTAAACTGTGGAAGGAGCCACAGTGTCCTTTGGCAGATGAATAGATAAAGAAGATGTGATATACATACATATATATATACACATACATATACATATATATATATATATATATGTAATGGAATATTGTTCAGCTATCCAAAAGGATGAGTGCCTACAATTCATGTCAACATAGATAGAACTGGAGGGTGTGATGCTGAGTCAACTAAGTCAATCAGAGAAAGACAAATATCATATAGTTTCACTCATATGTGGATATAAGAAATAGTGAAAGGGACTCTAAGAAAATGGGGGGAAACTGAGTGGGGAAAAATTAGAGAGGAAGACAAACCATGGGAGACTCCTGACTGGAAAACAAAGGGTTGCAGAAGGGGAGGTGGATGGGTGGGAGATGAGTAACTGGGTGACAGGCACTGAGGAGGGCACTTGATGGGATGAGCACTGGGGGTTATACTATGTCTTAGCAAATTGAATTTAAATAATCTTTTTAAAAAATGATTGTCTAGAGCAGGAAGCTCTGTAGGCAGGGACTACATCTCTACTTCCTCCAGCACGATGCTCAATGCACATTCAGTCAGAATGTGCTATGAACGCTTAATAACTGTCTCAGGACACCCCTCATGGTGAAGCTTAAAGCAGTTGCCTTTTAGTTTTATTCCTGGCATGAGTGGAGAGGGGCCAGGATGAATGGTGGTGGTAGAAGAACCTGTAGGAAATTCTGGGAGAGGTACCTGGAGTGGGGTGGGGGTGGGGAGGTGCTTCCATCCTTGTTTACAGGGCTGCTGAGTGGGCTCTTGAGCTGAATCTGGGCCTGGCCTCCAAATCTCCACAGGTTAGAGATCCACCTGGTTCACCACACTCTCCTCCTGCCAGCCAGGACCTCCTCCATACCCAGGACCCTGGAGAACTTGCTAACCTCTAAATTCACCTCTTACTGCCAACAAAGTCTCCAACAAAGTTTCATTTAAGCCCCCAGTCCATCTCCTCACCACGTAGGGCCCCACTGTTCTTCCATTGCCCACCTCTAGCCTTCCTCCAGGATTCCAGCTCAGCCACCTCCTCCCTACTTTCACATCCTTCCCAGGCTTATTCTGCCCTTTGGTCCCAACTCCCAGCTGAGGCCCAGTCTGGTTAGTGCTCAGACTCCTGAGGCCCCGCCCCCATGAAGGCCCCGCCTCCCCAGGGTCTCAACTCCCTGAGGGCACCCTGCAAGCTCCTCCCCAAGCCTGACTGCCTGTCCCTGTCTCATACTTTCTTCCTAAGTGTTTCTCCTCCGAGGCAGAAGATGCCCCTGGGTAAGTGATTTCTCCTGTTTATGCAGTTGGCAAGAAGACTGAGACAGAGCCAGAGAGGAAGAAGGCTGGGCTTAGAGCGCCACTAGCTATAAAACCCAGTGGATTTGAGCAGAGGGTATTTCATGGAACCAGAGCTACACATTGATTTGGCCGGTATAGACAACTACCTTGGTGAGTTTGGCAAGGGCAGGAAGGTTTGCTGGGCTCAGAGGGATTTAGAAGCCTATACTCTGTTCTCCTCCAGACCAGAAAGGGTCTCAGCTCTGATGAGCAAAATTTGAGTTAGGGAAAATGATTCCTTGGTGTTTCTCCCCACAGCGTCCTCCCACCTGTTTGCCCTGCCCTCCTTCCTGCCCTTTCCTTTCTGGTCTGGTACACAGCTTGCTTTCTTCATCTTTGTCTCTTGCACAGGACCTAGCACACAGTGTGTCTACACATCTTCTTGGAATGAATGAAGATTCTTCTACCTGGCTCTGCTGCCTTCTTCATGTTTTGCCTTACTTTCTCTCTGGAGATTCTGGAAGTCTCTGTATCACATCTTAGGGGTGATATTGGTGTGGACTTTGCAGAATAGCAGGTTCAGTTTGATAAGGTAGTCCTCTGTCACCATAGAGGATTTGAGGGGCTTCTTCCAGGCTCAAGGAGCTAGATATCTGTTTTTACAGCTGCTGAAGGTATCTCCTTGCCTTTCTTATCTAATTTTAAAAAGTTGTGTTGGTGATGGATTAGAGGCCAAGTCAGGCTGGAAGAGGAAAGATTAGCAAGGTCCCCTGGAGTGTGGCTGCCTAGTGGTCTTTAATACACTGGGTCATGAAGTATTATATAAGAACATTGGTAAAGACAGTTACTGCCACGTAGGTAAGGAACACGTCTTTTTCCTCTCCATGTGTACCTTTTTCAAGCACTAGGACTGTCATTTAGAAGGTGCTTAATATTATTTATTGAATGAATGACATAAGACTTTCACTGCTACCTAGCTCTATTATTATTTTTCTACCAGAGGACAGTAGAAAGAGCATCCTGCTCCTATATTATAGTTCCATTTTTCTAATACATGTTTAAAGGCTTAAAGGTAATCCAGGGCCTCTATAAAGAGCCCACAGAGAAGGGAAATTAAATGGAGACTATCACATGAGGTAGAACAGTCTCTTTACCCTGGGGTGAATAGGGATCATATTATGTTGAGAGTGGAGAATAAATAAGGTGATCCTCAGCTGGAAAGAAATGCAGCACATGGATCCTAGGAGTATATGTCTTGTGTCCTTGCTGAGAGAAATTATTTAGGTTTTCAGACTTTACTATACATCCCTCTCCTGACCCTCATTTGAATCCTATGAATACCATATTAAGAATTTATTTCTGTCACTCCTTTTCTGTTGGGGACAGCCCTGTACTTTTGTCCTTCTCTAAACACCATCCCCCCTACACACACACATAGGTATATATTTTCCAACATTTATAGTCAGTGGTAGGACAACCATCCACTCCAGATTATTAGATTGTAAAGAAACTATATGACTTCTGGACTTCTTATTTGGATATAGAATCTTTCATCCCTGTCACCTGGGGAGAGTAAGGTTATGAGAGGTACTCTTTGCCTCTCAGAAATGTGTGTTCAGGCTTCTCTTGGGGGCCCTTTCTCTCTCCAGCTCTGAGTGTCTCGGACATTTCTGACAGTCCTTCCTGAGGCATCTGGGGCTAGGATTGGATTTATTGATTTAATTCTGCGCTTGTGAATGCATGATTCACATGGTTCCTGTCCCTTTCCTGAGGGTCTACCTACCCTTGTCATTGCAGTCCTTAATTTCACCAGGCTCCAGAAAATGCACCCTTTATCTCCATGTCAGCTCTTGATTATCCACAGTAATGGTGGGAATAACCCAAAATGGTGAATAATACTAACATGACTTTTGTTTGACTTTTAAAAGATGGAGTCCTGCCTAGAGATAACCCAGAAAATGAAGAGCTTCAATGTTACTCTCCCATGGGTGGCTGTAGGACATCTCTTCTTTGGCATCTAGAGAGGGAGTCAGATGGAAGCACACAGCTTGTTCAGCCCTCAGTGTGTTGGCAGACACACCAAATATCTAGAGAGAGCTCTACAGAACCTGTCTCCATGCCTTGTTTTCAAACCCTGGAGGAGGTTTATCTTTCGACCCCAATACTTAATTCAAAGAACAAGAGGCACCTGGGTGGTTCAATGGTTGAGTGTCTGCCTTGGGCTCAGGTCATGATCCCAGGGTCCTGGAATCGAGTCCCACATTGGGTTCCCCACAAGGAACCTGTTTCTCTCTCTCTCTGCTGATGTGTCTGCCTCTTTCTGTGTATCTCTCATGAATAAGTAAATAAAATCTTTAAAAAATGAGGAAATTGGTATACAACATATGAAAATCTCATTTTTTCTAGGGTTTCCATCATATCTAGAGTAACAGCCAAAGTCCTCACAGTGACTCTCAGACCCTACATGAAGGATCTCACTTCCTGCTTTCTCTCTGACCTCATCCCCTACTGTCTCTCCCTCACTCACTGTGTCCTGGCCTCAAAGGACTCTCTGTTATTCCTCAAAACTAGCCATGTGCCACTTCACACCCATTAGGATGGCTGGTATTAAAAAAAAAAAAACAGGGATGCCTGGGTGGCTCAGCGGTTGAGCATCTGCCTTTGGCTCAGGGCATTATCCCAGGGTCCTGGGATCAAGTCCCACATCGGGCTCCCTGCATGGAGCCTGCTTCTGCCTCTGCCTGTGTCTCTGTCTCTCTCTCTGGTCTCTCATGAATAAATAAATAAAATATTTAAAAAAAAAGCAGAGGCTAACAATATTGGTGAGGATGTGGAGAAATTGGGATGCTTGTGTGCTGCTGGTGGGAATGTAAAATGGAGCAGCCGCTGTGGAAAACAGTGGTTATTTCTCAAAAAAATTACATATACAATTACCATATGATGCAGCAATCCCACTTCTGGGTATATATCCCAAGGAATTGAAGGCAGAGTTTCAAAAAGATATTTGTAGACCCATCTTCATAGCAACATTATTTATGGCAGCCCATGAGTAACACAACCAGCATGCCTATCAGTTGACAAATAGACAACCAAGATGCAAGATGTGGGACACACACATGCAATGGAATATTATTCAGTTTTAAACAGGAAGGACATTCTGACATCTACTACAAATTGCATAAACTTTGAAGACATGCTAAGCGAAATAAACTAGTCACAAAAGGACGTATTGTCGGATTTCACTTATATCAAGTACTTAGAGTAGTCAAATTCATAGAGACAAAGTAGAATGGTGGATGCTAGGGGCTTCAGGGAGGCAAAAAATTGGGAAAAGCTGTTTAATGGGTACAGAGTTTCACCTGAGGAAGATGAACAATTTCTGGAGATGGATGATGGTGATGGTAGCACAACAGAGTGAAGATGAGGCTGGATTGGATGGCCCATTTTAAAATCATGACACCCATTCTGAGCACATCCTAACCTTTTCTTGATTTCCATTTCTCTGCAGCACTGACTGCAAATCCAACACAATACGTATTCTTTTTTTAAAAAAAACATTTTATTTATTCATAGAGACACACAGAGAGAGGTAGAGACACAGGCATAGGGAGAAGCAGGCTCCACACAGGGAGCCCGCCGCCGGGACTCGATCCCAGGTCCCCGAGATCACGCCCTGGGCTGGAGGAGGCACCAAACCCACCGAGCCACCAGGGCTGCCCCACAATATGTATTCTTAACTTATTTGTCGTCTGCTTCTTACTGCAGAAATACAAGCAACTAGAGTGGAGGGATTTTTGTGTTTTTCTCTGCTTTATCTGCTGTGCTAAACAAATGGGAGCAGCATATTTGTTGAATGGATAAATGAATGAAAATGGTTGAACAGAGACTTCTAGAGAAGGCCCCAAAAGAATGAGAAGATTGGAAGATTCCATTTTTCATTTTCTTTTGCTATGTAATTTTTTCTATCTTTGGGTATGAGACTCAGCCGCAGTGTTCATGACTTCCAGGACAAAAGACAGTGGTGGGGCAGGCTGGGAAAGCAAGAGAGCCGGCGATGTTGTGGGTGGATTGTCAGACTTGACAGATACTCTTCTAGGCAACATAAGAAGGAACTTCTGTTTTAGAGTTTGGAAGGAGCTTAGAAACAGAGAAATACAGGGAAGAAGAGGGGGGATACCAGAGCCATTATGGAATTCATACAAACTGGCTTTATGTTCCCTAGGCCCTGTCTACATTTCTTCTTTTGTTTTAATTTTTCTTTTTCTTTTTTATATATTTATTTTTTATTGGTGTTCAATTTGCCAACATATAGAATAACACCCAGTGCTCATCCCGTCAAGTGCCCACCTCAGTGTCCATCACCCAGTCACCCCCAACCCCCACCCACCACCCCTTCCACCTGTCTACATTTCTTTAAGCACATCCCCTGAGCAAGCACCTGCTTTGGGAAATACTATTTCCTAATTAAACAGATTCACAGACCCAGGGCCCTTATTAGTAAATGTCTCAGGAAATGCTCTTGAAATACATGATGGTACATATTCTAGTCTCATATTTATACCTCTGTTTGGCCCTTTCTCAAACAACCCTTCTTCTGGAATCTCAAGATATAGTAGTCAATCAATACATCTATATATATTCATTTTCTCTGTCCTAAATTCCTTTTTTGTTTGCTTGGTACAGTTATGAGCAGATCTTGTCCCGTGTAGTGAGTTTTGGAGATGGGAGTGTGGAATCCAGAATTAGGAAGTGTACGGATCCTGGCCCAGCCCTCTGGAAGATTTTAAACTATAAAGGAATTTAAGTAACACACCCAGGATATGAGCTGACAGACAGGGAAAATTAGTTTCAGCTGACCATCAGGATGGGATGTAAGTGCTGGTAGTAAGTAGAAGAAGGTTGGAGATGGGGATCAGTCAGAAAGGCTTTGGAAAAGCTTCCTGGTATGAGGAGGAATGTTGTAGAATAAGGTTGAGAAGAACTAGAGGACCAAGTGTGGACAGAAAGGAGGGAGGAGGGCATCCTTGGCAGGGCAGGTACTTACCCAGGCCAAAGGCTCATCCCTGAAAGTGAAGTCAGTATGTGCAGAGCTGAGTTAGAAAGAGGGTGCTGGGCCTGAGGGTAGGGGGAGAATTAGGGCCGAGATCTGACAGCTGCGTCAGAGGGTCTGGAATAATCACAGAATATTGCACAAGAAAGGACGTTTCTGAACATGGCATTTGAGGATGAGATTTCTCTGTGTTGTTAGGAGCTAGATTTTTGGTAGACTCTTTCAGGATTCCCAATCATGTATTTGCTTCTATTCTGCAAATTTACTTATTCATTTGATTGTTCTGACTTCTGAACAAGAAGTGGAATCATAAATTATGATTATTTCATTCCCAGATATTTTGTTCTTTAGGTTGCTTCTCTGGTATCTTCATACTTTCTGTAGGCCCACTTTCCCTCATCTTCAGTAAAAGTGGGAATAGTGCACATACCACCCTGCACCACACAGTTGAGGGAAACAAATTATCAAAATTACCGCTCTCCGACTTTTCCATTCAGATGGCCCTCCTCTGGGATTCCTGCTCAGGGTCCATGGATGGACTTCAGAATTTATGACATTTCTTAAAGGTGAACAATGGCAGAGGAGTTTGTGATTTAAAAGATGTGAAGAAAAAAAAAAGATGTGAAGAACCACTGTTGAGTTTTTGTTGGGAGGAAGGTGGCTGGGGATGGTTCCCCAAAGAAAGAAACATGGTACAAGCATCATTAGTGTCAACTACAGGAGCCTCCAAGGACACTGGAAGGAACTGAAGGAGAAAGAAGAATTAGGAAAAGGGAAATGGGTTCAGAGGAAACTAGTAGGAGGGGTGCCCCATCTTCCCTTGTTCTTCACTCTCTTTCTGGTGGGTATTCCTTTGTATTCTCCATACCCTGACAATTACAGGATTCTGACTCACTTCAATTTAGATATGCTGAGTGCCTGCCACTTATCAGGCTCTATGCCAGGTCTTCTCACAACATCATCTCCTGCAATTCCTGTGTGGAGCTTGCAGTGCACAGAGTGGAGTCAGTCTCTCTCTCTCTCAATTGTGGCATGTTTGCATCATCACTTCCTGTCAGGCCCCTTTCAATGCATTTTATTTCCTCCCTTCATCCTTATTTCTAGTGTCATTTCCCCTCCTCACTGGAGGCACTTGCTTTAGTGTATTTAACAAATGCTCTTCAAGTTCATGCTCTACATGTGTATTTAGATACATTCATCCACTCAACAAATACAGTGCCGACTCTCTCAGGCACAGATGTAGGTGCAGGAGTACAGCCAGGAGCAAAACAATTTAAAAAGTCCCGCTTTCATGGAGCTTACATTCTTATGGAGTAAGACAAACCATATCCAAATAAATAACTGAAACATGAAGTACATTAAGTAGTGACAAGTGCTATGGGAGAAAGAAAAGCAGGGCATTCAAGTCTGTGGTTAGGAGTAAGTTGCAGTTGTATATGGGATGAATCAGGAAGGTTGTGTTACAAATGTGCTGTTTCACCAAATGCAGCGAAGGGAGCAACCAGGTGGATATGTGGGCTAGAAGTGGTGCAGTCATAGGGGATAGCCTGTGCAAAGGCCCTGAGGGTCTGGCCTGATATGTCAGAAGGCCAGAATGTTTAGGAGGCCAGTTGCTAGAGAGAAATGAGTGAGAAGGGATAGAAACAGAAGGTGAGAGGTAGCTGGTTCAATGACAAATGCTTTAGGACTCTGTAGGTCAGTGTAAATGAACACTTTGCTTTTAGTCTAAATGAAAAGGGAAACAAGTAGAAGTTTGTGAGCAGAGGAAAGTTTGACATTTTTAATATATATATGTGTATCCTTGACAAATATACAATAGTTTTTGGCTGTTTTTTAAAAGGTACATAAGTACCATTGTGCTGACACATCATCCTGCTTTTTCTTTTGATATAACATTGTTTCTGAGAGCTACCCAACTTGTTGTCTATAAACCTACTTTATTATCTCTGACTGCTGTGTTATATTTCACTGTGCACACATGGCACAGTTTACTTATATATTCCTCTAGGAACAGACACTGGCACAGCCCCCACTTCCTGCCACCACAAACAGTCCTGTGATGGAATGTGCTCACATGGGCTCCTTATGAACTCAGGAGACAGCTTCCTGGGAATGTGCACATTGGAGAGAGATTTTGGGATGTGAGGCTGTGTGTATTCTTTTTTAAAAAAATATTTTATTTATTTATTTATTTATTTATTTATTTATTTATTTATTTATGAGAGAGAGGCTGAGACACAGGCAGAGGGAGAAGCAGGCTCCATGCAGGGAACCCAATGTGGGACTCAATCCCCGATCTCCAGGATCAGGCCCTGGGCTGAAGGCGGCGCTAAACCTCTGAGCCACCTGGGCTGCCCAGCTGTGTGCATTCTTAATTCTACTGGAATTGAGCTTCAGGGTGCTGATCCCTGTGACACTCCACCAGTGGTACATGATGGTTTGGATCTTCTCACTGAATTCTCATGCTGATCCAGTGATGGAGATCAGGTGAGGTCCCTTGTGGACGAGAAGACTGAGGTTTAGAGAGAGTGAGCAAATTACCCAAATTCATGTGGTCACTCAGAAGCACCATGGCTCATATCCAGCATTTCTGACATAATGGTCTTTGCTCTTACCGCCACAGTACCCAGCACTGCCTCTTCCAGAAATAAGATGAGGCATTCCCACAGAAAGATATTATTGTTGTTGTTATTATTATTATTATTATTATTATTATTATATCTGAGCCTTGCATTTCTTGATGGCCCGTATAACTCAGTGAGCATAGGACCCCAAAGTTTTAGCACCATCATGTATGAGAGTGTCTAGTTAGAGCCCCTAGAGTTTAAAGGTGAATTATGTGGAATAAAACTATTTTCATTGTCTCATGAGGGCTAGGTAGCAGGCTTGAGTTGCAGGGGATGATTTCAAGGCTTGTCATTTGTAAAGACTAAGTCATTTTTAATGGACTTTGGATCAGATTTCAGGATTAAATAATAGGTAGATGATATTAAGTCCATACTGTTTGCTAGGTTCTGAGCTACATACTTTCTAGGCATCATTTCACTTACTCCTCACAGCTACAATAGGAAGGATTTGCTTTTACTCTCACTTGGCTGTTGAGGAAACTAAATCCCAGAAAGGAACTAATTTGTCCAGAGGCACTGGGTGTGAGGTTGAGTTGTGATTTTTTTTAATAATAAATTTATTTTTTATTGGTGTTCAATTTGCCAACATACAGAATAACACCCAGTGTTGAGTTGTGATTTGAACCTGAACAATCTCCCTGCAGAGCCTCACTCCTAACTACTCAGCTGTGCTGCCTTCTTTTGAAGGAAGCTTTCAGAATTTCTTTCCCTAGAACTTGAAGACAATGTCTTGTCAGTTGGGATGGTTGAGAGCAGTCATGGGAAGTACAGGGCTAGTGGACAAGAATCTCCAGAAGGAGAAGATGTGAAGTTTGAAAATATTCCCCAGGTATCTTCATTAGGCTTCCCTCTGTCCTCCAAAGTGAGAACCTCTGCCTTAGGACATCCCATATAGATTACAGGTCCTGAGCATGATGCCTTCAAAAAAAGTAGTCTAACTGGTCGTGGGTGGGTTGTTGCCTATTAACTCCAGGCAGCCTGATATAATTTTAAAACAAGTTTACTCCAAGGCAAACAATCCTTTATCACCTGTGTGGCTCATACCTGCCATGAATGATGGGCAAATAAGGTTTTTTCCCTCCACATTTTTCATTTTGCTTGCCTTCTGCAAGGAAGGTAATACCATTTATATCTTTACCTGATCCGGGTTTATAAAGGTTGCCTGCCTAAAAGTATGTATCTCAAAGTTAATTAGATAGGAATTCTGTATTATGTGTTCTTTCAGGTCTGTCTTCTCAGTGTGGTCATTTATTCAACAAATATTTATTGAGCATCTACCTCATTGTCTGATGGAGGACACAGGCCACTGACCTGGAATTTGGATACATTAGGATCAATGGCACATGAGGGAAGCCTGGCTGCTATGAGAGCACATAGGAAGGACAGCGTAAGGATCAGGGAGGCTTCCTGGGGAAGCACCTTCTGATCTGGGAATGGAAAGAGAAGTAGGGATTAGCTAAGTGAAGGGGCCAAGAGGCCATTAGAGGGAAGGGAACAGGATGAGTGTGGAATTTCACAGCTGGGGAAGGAACCGGGCAGGGAATGAAGCTGAAGGAATCAGTATAGGTCAGATTATGAAGGAAGGAAGTATATTAAGGAAGCGTAGTGGGAACCATGGAAGGGTTTGAAGCTTGGGGGTGTGTGGGGCACACCTCAGTCACAATTTATAGTGTGGAAAGATTCCATGACCCTCCTTATATATCTTGAGTGCTTGTTAGTAAGCTATAACATTGGAACTGGTGAGTGGCAAATAAGGAGTCTAGATGAATTTGTAGACAGAAGGTCTGGCATATAACCCAAAGGTTCCTTTTAATCATCTATAGAGAAGACATTTCAATTTTCACATAATCTAGGTGCTGCATAACTTTTTTTTCTGTTGATTAGTACTCATTTCTGGGGTATTGCTGTGAATTGTTTAACTAAAGGCATGTTCTCCCTCAGTAGGAGTCCATTTGAATAGCAGTAGCGGTAGGAAGGAGGAACCCCAGGCAAGATTCCTTCATTAAGAAAAATATTGGACCATGATTTGAGAGAGTTAAAAATAACTTCTTATAAAAAATTAATTGGGAGTCACAAGTGAGTGGCATTTTAAAAGATTTATTTATTAACTTGAGAAAGAGAGCAACTGTGCATGGGTGGGAGCATAAGAGGCAGAGGGAGAGATAGAATCTCAAGCAGACTCCCCACAGAGCTCAGAGCCAGACCCAGGGCTGAATCTCAAGGCCCTGAGATTATGACCTGAGCCAAAATCAAGAGTGAGATATTTACTCTACTGAGCCATCCAGGCACACTACAGGTGAGTGTTTTAGTATAAGCTCACAGAGCAGGGCAGATTCTCCAGGCTCCTGGCACCTGACATCACGGATGGTGCAGGGTGTGTAGAGAGCACAGTGTGGCCAGTGAGGAGACTGCAGAAATGAGCTCATCTCTCTCCTGGAGCCCAAAGACAAAGGAGACAGAAAGTTGTGAGCTACTGAGCTACTGAGCTAGTTCACTCATTTCTTTTCTCCCTACCCATCATACTGCCATAACTGTGGATATGAAAACTGGTGAATTTTGCCTGGTTGTTTTGGGTGAGGTGGATTAAATGTCAGAATTCACAAAACACCTTCCTGGCTCCTCTCCCTTCTCAGTCCTGGACCCTGGGTCAGCTTCTGCCCCCATTTCTCCAGGGTTTCCTTCCCAGGGAGCTTTGTCCTCTCCTTCTTGCTGGTAGTTATGAAGGTCCTGCCCCTTTCTCCCTCCTCCTCTCTGTTCACAGCACCCCTGTGGGCCTAGGTGAGTAAAGGAAAGGAATGACTGTACATTCTTGGCCATCAGTACAACTGGATGGATAATGCAGAATGAGGAGAAAGGGGGGCCAAAGTGCCATCTGACCTTGGCTAGCTGATGTAGGGGCTAAGAGTTTAAGATTGAGGGAGCCAATATGTATATTATAACCTCAGATAATATTTTTAAAATAGGTCTGTAATTGTAAAGAGGCCTACTGGTCCATGAGTTAACGTGTCATAACTCATGCTCAAGCACCATGCATGTACCCCATATGTGAATTATTGCACAATACATTCATGCCCTGCTGTGTCTTTCAGTTTAATTGGTACATGATGCTACATGAGCTAGATGAATCCAAGTGGGATTATGTCATGTGGTATGTAAAAAAGGAGAATGTTGTATTTGGCCCTTTTTTCTGGAGGAAAAGCCAGTTGATTTTTCTATGATGTCTTTTGGTGTCAGTTTCTGTGATATTTGCAACAGGTGACATGGGACATCTGGGCTTTGGTTGGTTGTTTGAACACCATTGTGCAGTAAATATTTTTTGTTTACTTAGGTATGTTGGAGGAACAGCATATAGCAGAAGAAATATGAAGCAGCAGCTCTGAATCCTGAGCAACAGACCTCAGCAAGCCCCAAAGGAACTCAGTTTAATTCAGCCTCACCAAACCAGATCCAAAACTCTTGGCTTCCTGGAGTTGCTACAGCTCTCTGATTCTAGAATTTTCTTTAATTCCAGCTGGAATGCTGTATGAGGCACTCTGCACATTTGGTCGAAAACTGGTATACAAACGTCCACTGGATCAAGAAATATATGAGTTCCGATTTGGCAAATGTATGAGCACTCTGGATTTAGTGGCCCTGGGTGTCGGCCGCACAGTGGGTGCAGGTATATATATCCTGGCTGGCGATGTCGCTAGAGATAAAGCAGGACCAGCCACTGTGATCTGCTTTTTGGTGGCTGGCATAACTTCTGTGTTGGCTGGGCTCTGCTATGCAGAGTTTGGTGCCCGGGTTCCCCACTCTGGCTCTGCATATCTCTACACCTATATCACTATAGGAGAAGTCTGGGCTTTCATGACTGGCTGGAACCTCATCCTCTCCCTTGTTGCTGATGCAGTCATTGTTATCCAGACCTGGACCTTAATTTTTGACAACCTGTATAGGAACTGGATCTCTCAAACCCTGCATGAGAGCATCTCACAGCATGTTCCTCAGGTCTTTGCAGATAATGTAGGCTTCTTGGCTGTGATCCTTGTATTTTTGCTCATAGAATTTAACAATATGAAGATTCGTCCATTCTTCATAGTTTTCAAAGTGTTCACTTTGGTGAAAGTTTTGGTTCTCAGTTTTGTCATCATCTCTGGCTTCATGAAGGGGGACCTGCACAACTGGAGGCTCACAGAAGAGGACCACATAAAGGCTGGACTCAATGATACCTCTAGCTTGGGCCTTCTGGGCTCTGGAGGATTCGTGCCATTTGGCTTCCAGGGGATTCTCCACGGATCAGCTACATGCTTCTATTTACTTATAGGTTTCAGCATTATTGTTACCAGAGTCAAAGAGACACAGAATCCCAAGCGTTCCATCCCCATGGGCATTGTGATTTCACTGCTCATCTGCTTTTTGTTGTATTTTGGGGTCTCTGTGGCACTTACGCTTATGGTGCCTTACTATAAGCTCCGACCTGGGAGCACCTTGCCTGAGGTATTTCTCCATATTGGCTGGGCCCCTGCCTACTATGCTGTAACTATTGCATTTATCTGTAGTATTTCTATCATCTTCTGGGGTATTATGTACTTCATCCATCGGGTGATACACATGATGGCAAACGATGGCCTCCTGTACCCTGCCCTTGCCAGGATCCGTACTGGCACATATGCCCCCATCATAGCCAATGTGATCTTTGGCATTATTGCAGCAATCATGCTATTTTTTAAACTCACTGATCTTGTGAACCTCAGGTCAGTTGGGGCCCTGTTAGCTTACTCCCTGGTGGCTTTTTCTGTTCTCATCCTCAGGTATCAGCCTGAGAAGAAGAATGGGGGAAATGAAGCACAGGTGCAAGAAGACAACAGACCTGCAGCAGAGAAGCTGACTCTACAGACACTATTTTTTCCAGGCATTTCCACCCCCACTCCACTCTCTGGCCATATTGCCTCTGTTTGCTCCTCATTGCTTGCTCTCCTGCTGACTCTTCTCTGTCTGGTGCTGGCCCGGTGGCCAAGTCTACTTTCTGGAGACCCAGTGTGGATCACAGTGGTTGTGCTGGTCCTGGTGCTTATCATTGGGATCACCGGAATAATCTGGAGACAGCCACAGAGCCCCCCTCCCCTTCACTTTCAGGTACCTGCTCTGCCTCTCCTCCCACTCCTGAGCATCTTTCTGAATGTTTGCCTTATGATGCAGATGATAGCTGGCACCTGGTCTCTATTTGGTGTCTGGATGCTGATTGGGTTTGCTATCTACTTCAGCTATAGGATCTAGCACAGCCTGACTCCTTAACCCCACTTCACTTAGGGCCAAGACTGTAGATCTTGAACTCAGCAGTGCCAGTACATATTTGGTCTGACATAATCATACATAAATGCAGTGTGATCCATTGCACAATAATGTGGAATACTCTTGAGCACATGAAAAGCTAAGTCCCTATGGGATGTTGAGGTAGGAACACCAATAGAGCTCCATATTTATTGTGGAGTGAAGCCTGAGTCTTTGCTCTTTCTCCTTTTTTTTTTCAGTCTACTTTTCAATTGTGTCTATAGCTGCTCACCAGCTTTAAAAAAAATGAGCACTGGGTGTTATACAATGTGTTGGCAAATCAAACTTCAATAAAAAATGAAAAAAATAAAAATTATTAAAAGAAATTTGAAAAATCATTTTCCTTTTCTCTAGTCAAATATCCACTAGTAGAGGAGTTCCTGGCTAGCTCTGTCAGTGAAGCATGCAACTCTCCTTCTCAGGGTGATGGGTTTGAGCCCTGTGTTAGCTATAGAAATTACTTAAGAAAATAGCCAGTAGCAGAATTCAGAATTACTGGGTCATATGGTAGCTCTTTTTTAAAGTTTTTGAGGAACATCCATACTATTTCCATAGTGACTATATCAATTTACATACCCACTAACAATGCACAAAGGTTCTTTTTTTCCCCACATCTTTGATAAAACTTGTTTCTCTAGTCTGTTTTATTTTAGCTAACCTGACAGGTATAAAGTGATATCTGATTACAGTTTCAATTTGTATTTCCCTGATGATTTGATGCTGAGCATCTTTTCGTTAGCCTATTGGGCATCTGTATGTCTTCTGTGGAAAAATGTCTATTCAGGTCCCCTGCCCATTTTTTAATTGGATTATTTGGGGTTTTCTGTTATGTGTATGTGTGTGTGTGTGTGTATGTATTGAGTTGTGTAAGTTCTTTTTTTAAAAGATTTTATTTACTTATTCGTGAGAGACACAAAGAGAGAGGCAGAAACAGGCAGAGGGAAAAGCAGGTTCCCCAGAGGGAGCCTAATGTGGGACTCAATCCCAGGACCCAGGATCACACCCTGAACCAAAGGCAGATGCTCAACCACTTAGCCACCCAGGCATCTCTGAGTTGTATAAGTTCCTTATGTGTTTTGGGTATTAACCTCTTATTGGATATAGAATATGCAAATAACTTCTCCCAGTCAGTAAGTTGCCTTTTTGTTTTGTTGAAAAGCTATTATGCATAGCTTTTCATAGTTTTGTTAAAAAGCTATTATGCATAGCTTTTTAGTTACATCAATTTGATGTAACTTTTTAGTTACATCAATTTAGTTACAACAATTTTGTTGAAAAACTATTATGCATAGCTTTTTCAATGTAACTTTTTAGTTACATCAATTTAGTTACAACAATTTTGTTGAAAAGCTATTATGCATAGCTTTTCATAGTTTTGTTAAAAAGCTATTATGCATAGCTTTTTAGTTACATCAATTTGAAAAAAAAATATGTACCCCATGTTCATTGCAGCATTATTTACAATAGCCAGGATATGGAAGCAACACAAGTGTCCATCAGTAGATGAATAGAAAAAGAAAATGTGGTTTATGTATATACAATGAACTATTAGTAAGAAGGAACAATGGAATCTTGTCATTTGTAACAACATGGATGGACTGGGTGGCTTTAATGCTATTTGAAACATGTCAGTCTGAAAAAGATAAATCCCATATGCTTTTACTCTTATGTGGAATTTAAGAAATAAAACAAACGAAAAAAAAAAAGGAAAAAAGAGACAAACACAACCCTCCTTCCAAAATACAGAGAAAAAGAGATGCTGCCAAAGGAGAATTGGGTAGAGGGATGGGTATTTAGAAAAAGGGAATTAAGAATACACTTTCTTGATGAGCATTGAGATATGTGTGGAATTATTGAATCATTATGTTGTATACTTGAGAGTAACATAACAACACTGTATGTTAATTATGACTCATTTAAAAATGAAAGAAACTAGAAAAAGTCAAAAAGAGAGAGAGAAAGATGAAATATGGCGCCCATCCTTAAAGAGCTTATATATTCTAATCCAATGGGTAAAGCATAACTGTAACACCAAGTAGAAAGTGTTGTCATAAGTAATATACAAATAAAGCCTCTTGGAAATTCAAAGTAGAGGATGTACATTTGTGGCTCACACAAGGGTGAGGGTTGAATAGTGAAATCAGAGAAGACTTTGTAGAGGAATGGCATTGGAGTTGGCTCTCTCTAGGGAAAGATAGGATTTTGACACATGTAAGCAGCAGGGAGAGACTGTAGGCAGAGAGAACAAGACTAGGAAAAGCACAGGGAAATGAAGCAGGTTTCAGAGCACACTGGGCAGGCTGTGTAGCCTGAGCCATTGCTGTGTGAGAGGGCAACAGAGCATGCACAGGTGGATTGGAGTAGAGCTTTCCTTTCTGAGCACAGAGCACTTTGGCTTTGAACCCACTGCCCATGCTGAAAATCCCTGGGGCTGGTTCTTCTAATTGGCAACATCTGTATTCTTGGACTTAGTTTCTCTGCTGAGGTCTGCTTTGATCCACCTGCTCAGAAAGTGTACAACTGAGAGCCAGATGTCCTGGGTACTGGTCTGGTTTCTACCACTAACCAGCAATGTAACCTTGGGCAAGCCCCTCAGTGCCTTTCATGCTCTGCTTATTTATCTGTAACAGGAGAGGTCACAACCGATCATTTGTAAAGTTCTGTGTAGTTAACAAATTCTCGAATTACCTCTGGTTCTTCTGTCCTATTCTCTCAACTAGGTCTCTCTACTGCCCATGATCTGTACCTGCGTCCTGCCCACTTCTCACTACAATCTATTGTTAGAGCCATAGAGGTACAATAAATAACACCCCACATCCCCCTCCTATGTTTGAAACCAGTTGATAATCAAGATATAAAGACATGATTAAACCATTAACTGTAGATCTGCAGCCTAATTGGTTTGCTAATCCCACATCGCTAAATTAATATATCACAGTACCTGAAAGTCACATCGCTAAATTAGACAGATTTACTCCTCATCACAAGTAGTGCTGAGCACCCCATGACTCTCCACCACAGGAAAAAGCCTTTTGTTAGATTTTCTCCTATGTAAGTAGGTTGGAATACGTGTGTCTTTGTGGTCAGGGTAGTTCTGGATACAAAAAGAAAACCAACAAAAAATTGCAAGGGCTGAGCTGGGCATGCTCACTGCTGTCTCTTCAACTCAGTAATCAATGTCACAGTGAGAGAGGGGGATTGAGGGAGGCCAGGAATAGTATTCTGCTCAGTGATGCTCAAACTTCAGCAGTTGTCACCTCACCTGAAGGGCTTGTGAAAATAGATTGCCCCTTTCTCCAGGGTTTGGAACTCAGTAAGTCTGGGTGGGGCCCAGAACTTCTACTTCTCACATGGTATAAGGAGATGCTGATACTGCTGGTCCAGGGACCACACTTTGAAAACCAAACCTCCAGCTGAAGCCTTTTCACATGTAAAGATGAAGCGAGAGAAACATAGATGCTAGATAGTAATAGCTACGATTTGCTGAGTACTATTCCCTATACTTTGTTCAAACACTTTACATAATCACTTATTTAAGACAAAAATTGTATGAGTACTTTTTAAAGATTTTTATTTATTTATTCATGAGATATAGAGAGAGGCAGAGACATAGGCAAAGGGAGAAGCAGGCTCCCTGCAGAGGGCCCAATGCAGGACTTGATCCCAGGATCCTAGGATCACGACCTGAGCCAAAGGCAGACGCTCAACCACTGAGCCACCCAGGTGTCTGAGATGAGTATTTTTATGCCTAATTTACAAAAGTTGAAAGTAAGGCTCAGAGAGGTTAAGTCATTTGTGTAAAGTAAGTAGTGAAGCTCAGATTTGTACCAAGATTGAGCAAAGTTGATGCCTCTAACCCCTGAGCTATACTCTGCAAGGAATAGCCAGTCAGTAAGGAATAGATGGTGATTGAAACTCGATGGCATACAGGTAACTGAAGAGCAGCAGATAATATCATATGGTGAAAATGAAAAACAATTTCTATGTGTTTCGTGGCTATAATCAGAGACACACTTAGTGACACATGCAGCTCATACTCAGACACTGTCTCCTTCACTCTCACTGTGCCCTGCTCTGCAGTCAGGAGCTTGGAATGGGGGTGTGGCTGGGTGCATAGGTTGATAAAGCACCTCACTGAAAGTCATGTGTGTGTGTCTACTATATGGACCTATGTGTTTGAGTGGAAATATGCACCAAGGAGTGGGATATGATTATCTTGGTAGGTCTGTAAACATGAGCATATTTGTTATGTTCCCCTTTGGGGGGATGGTGTGTGTGTGTGTGTGTGTGTGTGTGTGTGTACAAATCCTGAAGGAATTCATCCAGCTATAAGGAACCAGCTGCCTTCCAGCCCCAGCCCTGTTTGGTGTGTTTATAGCAAACCTTGATATATTTTTCACCTCTTCCCAAGGGAACCTCAATGAGTTTTCTTTATGGGAGGTTCATGGCCAACATGCTAGACTGCTGTGGAGCCCTTATGAATCTGCTACAATAAAACAGGTTTGCAGAGGAAGAGAAACAGTAGCCACAAGGTAATTGGCTCCTGACTTTTACATTCTAGTCTAATACACAGCCAGCCTTGTGTGCATTCTACCCAGGTAACCACCTCTATTATCCTAGAATCTCCTCATGGAAGGTCTAGGAGAAGCCATTTTATTTGTTTCTTTGCTTTCATGTGGGACTCTCTATTTGAGCCATCCCAGAAAGAGAACTGGAAATTACACCAGTGAAGCAATCTAGAATTTAGACTGAGAAACTGAGAAACTGGTCATTTGTGGAACTTATTAAAAATGTGATGAGCTCTAACAGAAGCAAGGATGATAAGAGGAGTTGAATGTCTCTGTTACTTCTTTAGAAAACAGGAAGCAAAGCTCCTAGAAGCAGGAGGCAGGAGGACCTGCAGGTGGTTTGAAGGCAGACACAGGGCAGGAATCTCCTGCTCCACCTTCCAACGCCAGTGCTGGGGAGGCTGTTTTATGAGTGATTTTTACGACAAACTTTAATTCACATGTGACATTTCACAGCATCTCTTACCCAAAGAAGGAGGAAATATGAATATTTGTGGACATATAATGTCAGAAATTAGAGTAAAATTGAGTATGGAGATGGAAGGAGGAGAGGTTTCTCCCTTTTCCCAGGTATGCAAATGACCTAACTTTATTTGCGTAATATGTGCTTCTCTGTGCTTTGTGCTCTTCTCAGTAATGAGATTGCAAAATCCTTTCATTGTTAATAAAAAAACTCAATGTGGGGGGAGAGAGGATATGAGAGACATATAGATGGAAACATAATGGGTACCTTCTTCCATTTGAAACATACATCCCTCCAATAAGATCAGGTGTAAGAGCAATGAGGATAAATAGACCCTGAGCTGGGACCCAGGTCCTGGCTCCTGTCTTCTGTATTGAAAGCCTCCAGCTTCTGCAGTTGTAACTTGAATTTCACTGGTCCCTCACTCTCTCATAATGAACAGAAGTTCAATATCAAATGATGCCCAAAGTCAAGAAATCCTTCCAGTGGTCATGCCTATATTTGGAATTCCACCAGTTAATCTCTATTAAAGAGATTTGCCCAGTCAGTTAAGTGTTCACTCTTGATTTCAGCTCAGGTCATGATCTTAGGGTCCTAGTATTGAGCCTCACAATACTAGGGCTCTGTGCTCAGACTTGTCCCTCTCCTTCACACACTTGTGCTCTCTAATAAATAAATAATAAATAAATAAATAAATAAATAACCTCTTTAAAATAAAATCCTACACAATCATCGCAGTCCAGTTTTTTTTTCTTTTTTTTTTTTTTTTTTTTTTTTTCGCAGTCCAGTTTAAAAGTTAACTTCCACTCATGCCTTCCTGGATAATCTCCATCAGAAGCAATTTATTTCCTCTGACCTCCTCTAGCCCTTTTTGCCAGTCTCACCATAGCTGTCACTCCTGCACACTGTGTTCAGGTATAGTTACCCTGTATATTACCTCTCTATCTCACTCCACTATACACTCTGGAATGGACAGACTGTGCCTTGTATATTTTATATTCCCTCCACAGTACATAACACAGAGCTAAAGATTTGTTAAAAAAAAAAAAACTTTAATGCATGGTATACAGTTGGGGGAATTAATTAATTAAGATATAGAACTAGGTGAATTATGAACACTGATGAAAGATATTCTTGTTAATGTAAGTGTGGACATGATACTTTCAGGTATAGATCATATTATTAGGGAATGTTCATCCCTAACTAATAGATTTACTTCCATATAATGTATTTATTCATCATTCATTTTTTCTTTATTCAAATGTAGAGTTTTTTAGTGGGAAACAGACAATAAGGCAAGAAAACAAATGTTCAAATAATTAGAGAATGTTGAGGAACACCAGGAGGAAATAAACAGGATCTTATGGTAAAGAATAACAGGAAATTTTCTTTAGATAGGTGTGTTTGGAAAGGCCTTTTTGGTCACTGTAACATACTTATCCTATTATGATTATGAGTTAATTGCATTGCTAAACTGAAGTGCAATAATAATAAAATCCGTAGAAGAATGAGAATAACAGCCTTCTCACCAAGGAGCAGGTTTATCAACCCAACCTTAGGATTTGGTTCCTTTTTTGGTCCATGGTCCCCAACTACCCTCTGCCTTGGGGAGAGGGGAAGTCAGGGTCCACTCTTTGCCTCAGGATGGACCCTGCCCTTTCTTCTCCAGCTTAGGAATTGGCAAACAAAACCAGTGTTAAGAACTTTGATCTTGCTAGAGACTTGGAGACAGATCAAGGCAGAGGGCTCTGAAGTAATGCCGCAGGATGTGAGGAGCTGGGGAGGAGATGGAGACAGAAGTTCCCAAAGAGAGAGGCTAATTGCTGTCACAGAGACTCCCTCTCACCTCCCACTTCAGTCTTAGCAGTATCTGGATTCTGTACTCCTTGGGGGAGCTGCTCAGGATTTGCAGCTTTTGTAGGGGGTAGATATCCCCCTGAGTGACTTTAGAAATAGCCCCACCACCACCACCCCTCATCATTCCTGGATCCCTGTTCCAAGGCTGAAGACAAGCCAGGCTGTGAGGATCAGGCAGTCCGCCACTATCCCAGCAGCCTCAGCCAGCTCTGTCATTACCAGGGTCTTTCTTTGTCTACTTTCCTGCCCCCTCCTCCTGGCACAGTTTGATAGCACAGGCTTCTGTCTTTTGCAGAGCAGTGGTCCCATAAGGAAAGGCTTGGGGGTGGGTAAGAGGAATCTGAGACTGGGACCTGGAGTTTTTACACCCATAACCCTTACCCCAGCTCGCTTCCTATTGGGATAACACATTTGGGTTGCTAGCTCAAGAGTAATGGTTCCCCCTCTCACAAAGGCCCTGTCCTTCTTGGTCACACTGAGAGACACCTCAGATTGTTGACAAGGGCTTATGTAGGACACCATAAGTTCCTCTAACTGATGTTGTAGCCCTCACTGTCTTCAGCTTTCCCTCACCCCACTGAGACCAGCTTCTCTGCAAGTGATGACCTGCACATGGATACAGGCTGTACTTCTGCTTCAGGAGGAACCCTACGTCTCTGCTCCATAGTCCAGAATGGTGCTGTCTAGAGGGCTCACTCTGCTTTGTTTAGAGAGACACCTGTTGGAAAAAGAAGAACTTTCTTCTTGCTGCTCAGGGCACACACAAGACATACTTCTTACCCTCAGAGATGGACAGGCACTTTGGAGGAGTGGTATCTACAGAGCCCTTGTGGTCAGACAGCCAGGTTCTTGTCCCAGATGGTCCACTTGCTGTCCTGAAGTAGGAAGTATATCTTCTAACATCTGCCCTAGTGCCAGCACCTGGGATGAGGTGAAATGGGATTTAGATCTGACCAGGGACTGCATATTCTGGGTGCAGGGAAGTGAAGTGGAAAAGAAGGAATACTGCTTGTCAGAGGAAAAGGAAGAGTGAGGCCAGGAGACATATGGAGACAGGGCAGTGGTGAAGCCGACTCCTGAATCCAGGGAGCCCAGATTTATATCCAAGGCAGAGTTCATAATCTGTAAGCTGCACTAATACTCTAGTTCCTAGCTGAAGGCCCTTTCTGGAGTCTCTCCCTCAGTGGACAGGAGCATTACTGGCTCCCTTCTGAGGCAGAAAGGATAGGGTATGTGGATCAGGACAGGCCAAGGCAGGTTTGGTGTCAGAGATGATATGAATGTGGGTGAATATGGACAGATTTTCCCAAGGAGTTTTGTTCAAAAGATGGAGGAGAGAGGATGGGACATAAAGGAAGGAAGATGGTACAATTATCTCTCTGGGTTCACTGGATTAAGGGTGAGAGAGAAGGGGAACTTTAGTCAGAATCATGGTTTCCATTAACTGCCTTGCTTCCCTACTTTATTCCTTTTCAACCACAATTTAAGATTGAAAACAGAAAGTAGATTGCTAATGTCATCCCTGATCCTCCATTCCACATCACATGAGTTTATCCTGTCCTGTCTCCCCGGAGCAGCTGTGACTCATCTGTTTCAGGGAAATGGTTTTCAGTCTCCAGTCCCTTCCAGAACAGGCTCTGCCACAGCAGAGCAGCGTGTGTTCTGGGGATTTCTCCCTCACACGTGAACTCCTGTTGTTTACCTACAGAAAACCTGTCTGCCTCCCTCCCCATTCCTCTCCCTTCGTCCTCTTTTCCCTCCTCACCAGGCCAATTTCTTCTATAACTCCCCACCTAAGTTGGGGATACTGTTCTGTAGGTTTCACTCCTTCTACTCTTGATTCTTCAGTCTTTTGATTCTCCTCCTGCAACCTCTCCCTCCCTACCTCCTTCCCATCCTTGTCACTTCTCTCCACTTCCTGCCTGCTCAGTTCTTCCTGCCTTCTCTTTTTTTTTTAATTTTTATTTATTTATGATAGTCACACACACACACACACAGAGAGAGAGAGAGAGAGAGAGGCAGAGACATAGGCAGAGGGAGAAGCAGGCTCCATGCACCGGGAGCCCGACATGGGATTCGATCCTGGGTCTCCAGGATCGCGCCCTGGGCCAAAGGCAGGCACCAAACCGCTGCGCCACCCAGGGATCCCTTCCTGCCTTCTTTCTGGGTCAGTTCAGTTCCTTTTTCCTCTCAACCTTCTTCATCTATGACTCGATTTTGAAGAGATTGGAAGATGAGGTTTAAGGACAGCGTCTGTGAGGGAGTGGACTTTGGACTCAGAAAGGAACATGGTGGTCAGACGTCAGGAAGAACCTGATAGGCACTGACAAAGTGGCCTAAGTGCCTCTTGACTCATCTTCCCTAAGAGATGGAGCTGAGGTGCAAGTGACAGAGACTTAAATAAAAAGGGTTAGATTAAATGGACTAGAAGATCTCTTTACCTGATATCTAGACTTAAAAATATCCTAATTATAAGGATCACAGGCAAATGGGAGAAGACTCATCTGGGGATATGGGCATCCCCAAGTGCATCCTGTATACAATCATGAGGAAACTGGGGCCACCCACTCTTCTACAAGTCCACAGGTAACCCCATGGAGTGGAAAGCACTCAGGCTTTTAAGGAGGAATTTTGTATCTTAGCCACAGAACAGTTCAAAGTGATAGTTGAATTAAATAATTGTTGGGGAGTCCATCCTATTGTTCCATTGTTTAAGTAATCATATATCTATGGGGTCCTGTTATTATCCCCACAGCATGTCAAGCATGAAAATTGTTAATACATGAGCTATTGCGTCAATTTCTCTGGTTGCAATTGTGTAGCTAGGCAAAAGCAAACATTACCGACTATCAGAATTAGGATTTAACATCCACAAAGGTGTGTTACTGAAACATGATTTTTCTTTCTGAAATTGTCATTATTTCCAAAGACATTCAATCAAGACTAATTCATTGAAAAAGCGAGTGCCATTTCAACAAAGTTGGCCTAAATATTTACATAAGCTCAGCAAGAATAGTGATTGACTTTACAGAGTCTTTCTTTTTTTTAATTTTTATTTTTTTATTGGAGTTCAAATTGCCAACATATAGCATAACACCCAGTGCTCATCCTGTCAAGTGCCCCCCTCATTACCCATCACCCAGTCACCCCAATCCACTGTCCACCTTCCTTTCCACTACCCCTTGTTCTTTTCCCAGAGCTCTCATGTTTTGTCACCTTCACTGATATTTTCACTCATCTTCTCTCCTTTACCCTTTATTCCCTTTCACAAATTTTTATATTCCCCAAATGAATGAGACCATATGATGTTTGTCCTTCTCCGATTGACTTATTTCACTCAGCATAATACCCTCCAGTTCCATCCACGTCGGAGCAAATGGTGGGTATTTGTCGTTTCTAATGGCTGAGTAATATTCCATTGTTTACATAGACCACATCTTCTTTATCCATTCATCTTTCGATGGACACCGAGGCTCCTTCCACAGTTTGGCTATTGTGGACATTGCTGCTAGAAACATTGGGGTGCAGGTGTCCCGGACTTTCATTGCATCTGTGTCTTTGGGGTAAATCCCCAGCAGTGCAATTGCTGGGTTTTAGGGCAGATCTATTTTTAGCTCTTTGAGGAACCTCCACACAGTTTTCCAGAGTGGCTGCACCAGTTCACATTCCCACCAACAATGCAAGAGGGTTCCCCTTTCTCCACATCCTCTCCAACATTTGTGGTTTCCTGCCTTGTTAATTTTCCCCATTCTCACTGGTGTGAGGTGGTCTCTCATTGTGGTTTTATTTTTATTTCTCTGATGGCCAGTCATGCAGAGCATTTTCTCATGTGCTTCTTGGCCATGTCTGTCTTGCTCTGTGAAATTTCTGTTCATGTCCTTTGCCCATTTCATGACTGGTTTGTTTGTTTCTTTGCTGTTGAGTTTAATAAGTTCCTTATAGATCTTGGATACTAGTCCTTTATCTGATAGGTCATTTGCAAATATCTTCTCCCATTCTATAGGTTGTCTATTAATTTTGTTGACTGTTTCTTCTGCTGTGCAGAAGCTTTTTATTTGGATGAAGTCCCAATAGTTCATTTTTGCCTTTGTTTCCCTTGCCTTTATGGATATATCTTGCAAGAAGTTACTGTGGCCAAGTTCAAAAAGGGTATTGCCTGTGATCTCCTCTAGGATTCTGATGGATTCTTGTCTCACATTTAGATCTTTCATCCATTTTGAGTTTATCTTTGTGTATGATGTAAAAGAATGGTCCAGTTTCATTCTTCTGCATGTGGATGTCCAATTTTCCCAGCACCATTTATTGAAGAGACTCTTTTTTCCAGTGGATAGTTTTTCCTGCTTTGTCAAATATTAGTTGACCATAGAGTTGAGGATCCACTTCTGGATTCTGTTCCATTGACTATGTGTCTGTTTTTGTGCCGGTACCACACTGTCTTGATGACAACAGCTTTGTAGTACAACCAGAAATCTGGCATTGTGATGCCCCCAGCTATGGTTTTCTTTTTTAAAATTCCCCTGGCTAATCGAGGTCTTTTCTGATTCCACACAAATCTTAAGATGTTTTGTTCCAACTCTCTGAAGAAAGTCCATGGTATTTTGATAGGGATTGCATTAAACGTGTAAATTGCCCTGGGTAACATTGACATTTTCACAATATTAATTCTGCCAATCCACGAGCATGGAATATTTTTCCATCTCTTTGTGTCTTCCTCAATTTCTTTCCGAAGTGTTCTGTAGTTTTTAGGACATAGATTATTTACCTCTTTGGTTTGGTTTATTCCTAGGTGTCTTGTGCTTTTGGGTGCAATTGTAAATGGGATTGACTCCTTAATTTCTCTTTCTTCAGTCTCATTGTTAGTGTATACAAATGCCACTGACTTCTGGGCATTGATTTTGTATCCTGCCACACTGCCAAATTGCTGTATGAGTTCTAGCATCTTGGGGTGGAGGCTTTTGGGTTTTCTATGTACAGCATCATGTCATCTGCAAAGAGGGAGAGTTTGACTTCTTCTTTGGCAATTCAAATGCCTTTTATTTCTTTTTGTTGCCTGATTGTTGAGGCTAGGACATCCAGTACTCTGTTGAATAGCAGTGGTGAGAGTGGACATCCCTGTCTTGTTCCTGATCTTAGGGGGAAGGCTGCCAGTGTTTCCCCATTAAGAATGATATTTGTTGTGGGCTTTTTGTAGATGGCTTTTAAGATGCTGAGGAATATTCCCTCTATCCCTACACTCTGAAGAGTTTTGATTAGAAATGGATGCTATATTTTGTCAAATACTTTCTCTGCATCTAATGAGAGGATCATATGGTTCTTGTTTTTTCTCTTGTTGACATGGTCTATCACATTGATTGCTTTACAAGTGTTGAACCAGGCTAGCATCACGGGGATGAATCCCACTTGGTCATGGTGAATAATCTTCTTAATGTATTGTTGGATCCTATTGGTTAGTATCTTGTTGGGAATGTTTGCATCTGTGTTCATCAGGAATATAGGACTATAATTCTCTTTTTCTTTGGGGTCTTTGTCTGGTTTTGGAATTAAGGTGATGCTGACCTCATAGAACAAATTTGGAAGTATTCCGTCTCTTTCTATCTTTCCAAACAGCTTTAGTAGAATAGGTATGGTTTCTTCTTTAAACGTTTGATAGAATTCCCCTGGGAAGCCATCTGGCCCTGGAATTTTGTGTCTTGGGAGGTTTTTGATGACTGCTTCAATTTCCTCCCTGGTTATTGGCCTGTTAAGGTTTTCTATTTCTTCCCTTTCCAGTTATGGTAGTTTGTGGTTTTCCAGAAATGCGTCCATTTCTTCTAGATTGCCTAATTTATTGGCATATAGCTGCTCATAATAAGTTTTTTAAATCGTTTTTTTTCCCCTTGGTATTTGTGGTGATCTCTCCTTTCTGATTCATGATTTTATTAATTTGAGTCTTCTCTCTTCTTTTTAATAAGGCTGGCTAAGGGTTAATCTATCTTATTAATTCTTTCAAAGAACCAACTCCTGGTTTTGTTGATCTGTTCCACAGTTCTTCTGGTCTCGATTTCGTTGAGTTCTCCTTGAATCTTTATTAACTCTCTTCTTCTGCTGGGTGTAGGATCTATTTGCTATTTTTTCTCCAGCTCCTTTAGGTGCAAGGTTAGTTTTTGTATTTGAGTTCTTTCCAGTTTTTTGGTGGATGATTGTATTGCAATATATTTCCCCCTCAGGACTGTATCCCAAAGATTTTGAATGGTTGTGTCCCAAAGATTTTGAATGGTTGTATCTTCATTCTCATTCGTTTACATGAACCTTTTAAATTCTTCTCTATTTTCCTGGTTGACCCTTTCATCTTTTAGCAGGATGGTGTTTAACCTCCACATGTTTGAATTGCTTCCAAACTTCTTGTGATTTCATTCTATTTTCAAGGTATTATGGTCTGAAAATATGCAGGGGACAATCCCAATCTTTTGGTATTGGTTAAGACCTGATTTGTGACCCACTATGTGGTCTATTCTCGAGAAAGTTTCATGTACACTTGAAAGAATGTGTATTCAGTTGCATTTGGATGTAAAGTTCTGTAAATATCTGTGAAATACATCTGGTCCCATGTATCATTTAAAGCTCTCATTTCTTTGGAGATCTTGTGCTTAGAATATCTGTCAATTACAGAAAGCACTGTGTTCAAGTCTCCCAGTATAAGTGTATTATTATCTAAGTATGTCTTAACTTTGTTTATTAATTGATTGATATACTTGGCAGCTCCCACATTCAGGGCATAAATATTGATGATTGTTAGGTCCTCTTGTTGGATAGATCCTTTAAATATTATATAGTGTCCCTCTTCATCTCTTACTACAGTCTTTGGGATAAACTTTAATTTATCTGATATGAGGATGGCTACCCCTGCTTTCTTTTCAGGATCATTTTAATGGTACATGGTTCTCCAGCCTTTTATTTTCAGGCTGTAGGCGTCCTTAGGTCTAAGACAAGTCTCTTGAGACAGCAAATAGATGGGTCTTGCTTTTTTATCCAGTCTGAAACCCTGCACCTTTTGATGGGATCATTAAGCCCATTCATGTTCAGAGTTACTATTGAAAGATATTAATTTAGTGTCATCATGATACCTATGCAGTCCCTGTTTTTGTGGATTGTTTCCTTGGACTTTCTCTTTCTTTTACAGAGTCCCCCTCAATATTTCTTGCAGAGCTTGTTTGGAGGTCACATATTCTTTCAGTTTCTGCCTATCTTGGAAGCTGTTTATCTCACCTTCTATTCTGAATGAGAGCCTTGTTGGATAGAGTATTCTCGGCTGTAGGTTCTTCTCATTTATGACCCTGACTATATCCTGCCAGCCCTTTCTGGCCTGCCAGGTCTCTGTGGAGAGGTCTGCTGTTAACCTAATACTTCTCCCCATAAAGGTTAGGGATCTTTTGTCTCTTGCTGCTTTAAGGATCTTCTCTTTATCTTTGGAACTTGCAAGTTTCACTATTAAATGTCGGGGTGTTGAACAGTTTTTATTGATTTTAGGGGGGGATCTCTGTATCTCCTGGATATGAATGCCTATTTCCCTCCCCAAGTTAGGGAAGTTCTAAGGTATGATTTGTTCAAATACACTTTCTGGTCCTCTGTCTCTTTCAGCGCCCTCTGGAACCCCAATTAAATGTAGATTTTTCCTTCTGAGGCTGTCATTTATTTCCCTTAACTTTTCCTCATGATATTTTAATTGTTATTCTCTTTTTTCCTCAGCTTCCTTCCTTGCCATCAACTTGTCTGCTATGTCACTCATTTGTTCTTCTACCTCATTAACCCTCATCGTTAGGGACTTCAGTTTGGATTGCATCTAATTTATTTATTTATTTATTTTATGTCGGCCTGATTAGATCTAAATTCTGCAGTCATGAAGTCTCTTGATTCCTTTATGCTTTTTTCTAGAGCCACCAGTAGCTTTATAATTGTGCTTCTGAACTGGCTTTCTGACATCAAATTGTAGTCCAAATTCTGTAACTCTGTGGGAGACAGAACTATTTCTGATTCTTTCTTTTGTGGTGAGTTCTTCCTTCTAGTCATTTTACTCAGTGCAGAGTGGCTTAAAACAACTTGTACTGGAAAAAGTAAGGAAAAGGGTGGGGGGAGGGGGAAACAAACAAACAAACAAAAACCAACCAACCAAAAAAAAAAAAAAAAAAAAAAAACAAGGATGGGAACACTCTGATTCTATATACTATAAGTCCCTGGACATCCCCTGGAGCTTTCCAGCACTGCTTTGTCTAGAACTCACTCTTCCCCTGTCCTTCCAGCTTATCTTCTGGGGGAGGGGCCTGCTGTGCTGATTCTCAGGTGTGTGCGCCTGTGGGAACTGCCCCGCCCCCTGCCAGGCGCACGGCTCAGTGGGAGCTGTTTATCCTGTGAGGCCCCTGCTCCCTGGCGGCCCCGCTTCGTCCCAGGCACAAGGTGACACAAGGAGGAACAATAATAGTGGCGGCCAGCTCTCCAGCCCTAGAGTCAGCTCCTACAGCAACTACCACAGTCTCCCAGTCCGCAGGGGCCTGGATGCTCCGGGGAGGGGGGCGCACATCTGCACAGCTCGGGGCCGCTGGTGGCAGGAGCATCCTCGCTGTCCTGGGTCCTCCCCGCCTCCGCCTGTCCTAAGGGGAGTGCCGGATCCTGGGCTGTGTCCCCGGGCACCTTGGGCTCCAGGGCCTGCCCCGCGGAAATCCTGCTCCTGGGCCCGCGCAGCCCCCTCTGCACCGAGCCACTGCCCGAGCTGCCGCCGAGCTCCTCCCAGGCCCCGCTGGCCTGGGCTCCAGCCCTTTAGGGACCTCAGCCCGCGGTGTGTGGGCGCTCTCCCCTGGGTGCACCTCCTGTTAGTGACCCCGGGAACTTGGGGCCCCACTGCCCCCCCCCCGGGGATCCTGCCGGAGCTCCCTGCAGCGGCCTTTCCCTCGGGGAAGGTTGGTGAAGCTCCTGCTTCTCTGGGCCTGGGCTTTCCTGTCCTGGGGGCACTCGCCGCCCCCCTTAGCCGGGCGGCTCGTGGGGGCTCCCTCTCCCTTGGATGCTTTTTTATTTGTTTATTTTTTGCCTGTCTTCCTACCTTGATAGAAGCGCGAACTCTTCTCACTATAGCATTCCAGCTGTTCTCTCTTTAAATCCCAGGCCGAATTTGTAGGTTTTCATGGTGATTTGAAAGTGATCTAGGTAAGTAGGTGGGGACAGGTGACTCGGGGACCCTACTCTTCCACCATCTTGCCCCCTCCCCTCTGCAGAGTCTTTCAAACATGCTTCCCTGGAACTTTTCATAAGGAATCTCTAGATTGAACTTTTAATAATTCTTTGAGGCCAAAAGCCTAGCCAAATACCTGCCATCAGACTTGCCTGCAATAACCTGTAGATTTGGGTGAATTCCTCTTCTTGAGGTCCCACAAATATCTGGAGTTTCCTGCACCTGCCAGGAAGTGACATTGTTTATTCGTCTGGTAAGGCTGTTGGGAAATCTGTAAGCAAATAATCTGGCCAATATTTCTAAGGGGCTTTATTGGCTCCATAAAGTTAATCTTTATTCTTTAAAGCTGGACCGTCATATCTGAGTCAATACATGTCTCTCTCAAATGTAACATTCATCAAAGCCTTGATAAAGTAATCAATGTTTCCAGTTGTGTCCTCTTACAAGGAGAGTGGATTCTTAATAAACTACATAAACGACTGTAATTGCCATGAAAGAAAGAAATATCAACAAAAGTATCTGAACTCTGGAAAGTTCAGGTGGAGAGAAAATTAGTGTTTCAATTTGTTCACAGAGGAATATCTTATCATGTTTCTGTAACTTACGTATATCTTAAGAGAACACTTCCTTACATCTGGAAGAGCCAACATCAGAGAACCAGTAATGTTTCAAACAAGAATCACAAAAACTACAACCATCTTCCTCAATTCATTCAGCCCCATGTTACTATTTCTTGGTCTGTTTGAAAGCAGCTTTTCCATTAGTTCCAGAAATTCTTACCCAGTTTAGTTTTATGATTTTAAAGAAATCAAAACCCTGCATTTGTCAAAAGTCATTTCCATGAATATTCTTGAAGAGGAAACACATTTTGCAATGTGAGCAATAACTGTAAATGACAAAAGACTCAAAAATGGTCATGATTCAAGATCTGATGAGAGTTCACTATAATGCAGTGAACAAGAAAATCTGGTTATTTCTGTGACACACAGCATTCCAATAATAGAATATCAAGTGACGACCATATACCAGAATATGTTAAAACCTCAGGACCTCCATGTATTTTCTAGGAGAGTTATGACATAGCACTCATACAGTACAACTTAAGGTTTACCATCATAGTGTTTGATAATGCTTCCAATGTGATATACCAAAAAAAGTCTAATTAGTCAAAAAGATTTCATTTAGAATTCAAAACTTATAAAGTTCATTAAAATGCTCAGAAAGTTCTAAAGTATACACATAAATAGGATTAGAGATCATTACCAAACTTAATATTTAATTATCTAACCAAGCTGGCAGTAAGAGATTCTACAGAAGGTTGTAGTGGTTAGCAAAATTTAGTTCCTTTAAGATTGAAGTTTTAGCTCTCTTAAGTAATCAAAGACCTGGTAAAGACAAAACAGAAACTTTCGTTTTCTTAGAAAACAAGGAAAAGAAAAAAAAAAAACAGCTTTCTTTATAATTTCTTATCTAAAGAAGATCAACAATCCCAAAAAACTGTTTTCTAACAAAGGAGATGCAGAATTTCAATATATTTTTTAAAGATTTTATTTATTTATTCATAAGACAGACAGAGAGAGGGAGAGGGAGAGAGAGAGAGAGACAGACAGACAGACAGAGAGAGGCAAAGACATAGACAGAGGGAGAAGCAGGCTTCCTGCAAGGAGCCCGATGCGGGACTTGATCCCAGATTCCAGGATCAGGACCTGAACAGAAGGTAGATGCTCAACCGCTGAGCCATCCAGGAGTCCCCAGAATTTCAATCTTATACAAATCTGCAGCTCACCTTGGTAAGTGGGGCTTCCCCTGGTGGGATGGGAGTACCTGGCAGGTTTCTGTTCCTCACCACTTTTCTCTAAGCACATCTACCCATCACTTACCCATCATCTACCCATCCCCATCACTGATGGGGAGATGTCCCTTCAGCTCTCCTTAACACTTGATTGGGTAAGCCCAGATGAAGAGAGGAGGAACAGCAGGCAGAGGACAGGAGGGGGGAGAAGGGGGAGAAAATGTCCTTCCTTTTACCGGGCTCTGAGCCCTGCCCTACTCCTAGATTCTGAAGGGTGGGAGAGCAAATGTAGAAATGACTAGAAATGGGGCAAATGGTAGGATGCAGCAAGGTGGAGAGATGGAGGTAATGGGAAAGTAGAAGCCAATAGCAGGTTGGGATGTCTGGGGAGGTGAGCCAGGAGAGGAGGGAGGCAGGCTGGGGAGGGTGAGAGGTTGTCCAGGTGGGAGGTGGGCAGGGGAGGGGTCAGGCGGGAAGGGACAAGGATGGAGGTGCGCAAGGGGGGAGGGGGAGGCACCAGAATGGGGCAGTGCCAGATGGAAACTCAGAGATGGTCAGGATGGCCAGCTGTCTAGAAGGAGCCCTGGAGGAGGATCCCACTGGGAGGAGGGGAGACAGACAGCAGTAGAGAAGCAGTGAGACCTTGAGAGGATGTGGAGAGTAAAGACTGTGGCAGAGAAAGCAAAGGTGTTTGTGAGTCCTTGAAGGGTCCCAGGAAGGTGAGGGTAGGACCTCAGAGCCACTCCCACTCAGGCTGAGGCCTGACTCTGGAGGGGAGCTGGGGAGGCCACCTGAGCAGCAGGGGTAGGGGTGCAAATCTTGTTTCCCCTTAGTCAAGGCACCTGCAGGGGGTTGCCATCAGGGTAGGGGCAGAGTGGGCCACTTCCCAGATCTGAGTGCAGAATGTAGTGAGGTTTCCTCTGAGCAGTTATTTAGTATTCGTAGGGTGATACAATCTCTCCCACATCTGCTTACCAAGTCCTGTTTTATAATTGTCTCCTGTGCTCTCGGTCCATAAAGAATATTTTGGAATTGGAATAATTCAGAGAAGTTAAGCAAGACTTTCCTAGAGACAGCTCCCTGGGGGATGATTAACCCTTCCTGTCCATCTCATGTGCAGATGCAGCCCCACACTGAGAACACCTGGGCCTTGGTCAGCAGCATTAAAGTTTATTATGGAATGAGACTAGAAGTTTAAAACTCAATACTTCTCACTAAGTTCTAATATTGAATGTCTTACCACCTTGTGAAATGATGTTTATACTGTTTAGAGTGTTATAGAGATATTTAAGTATTTATAATAGAAGATTTACCAGTGTCTGATAACTGCAAACAGGTACACACACAGCAATGCTGTATACTGATTACGGAAACAACATGCAATCAAAGAGGAAGTTCAACTGGATCCATAAAGCTATAACTACTTTAAAAAAACTAGATCCAATAAAATGGTCACATTTACAATTTCTGAGTATTTGGGTGTTACATTATTCTCTTCTCTTTTTTCAATTTACATAAAGAGTAAGTAAATCGCTATGATGTAAAAAATAAAATAAACGTATTATGGAAATGCAAACTACAAATGAGCAAGGGGCCCGATGGAGCTGGAGAAGCTGGGAAGTATATTGGATCTGGCCAAGTCTGAGATCCTGTTTCCCCAGGTGTGGGCACCGGCGGGTCTGAGCCTTAAGAAGATGGGGTTTCTGTTTCAGGGACAGCAGGACTGGAAAGGTGTCAGGGAGATGCTCACCATAGGGGCTGGCAAATGAAATGAGGAGGCTTTCATGGGTGACATTTTGTTGATGGAAGCTTTACCTGTCTTAATTTTCATTCAATTATTAGGTAAGTTTTACTAATCCCCACCTTAGAAGTGATGAAACTTAGGGTCAGAGAAGCTATGTCAAGAACCCAAAGTAGCCTAACAAATAAAGAGGCAAAGGCAGGATTTGAACTCAGGTCCTGATTCCTGAGCTTTTGATTTTTCCACAAACCACTGGGAGAAGGTCCTACTCTTTTATGTGTTTCCCTCAGCTGCAGGCTTAGGGGTGGGGGTGGACTGGGGGGTGGCAGGTAGGTGCTCAAACATATGTGTTACATGAAGAAATGAGTTATCCACACTTCCATGGTGTGGGCCACAGTCCCAGAGACTCTGGTGGCAGGAAGGGGAGAGAGCAGAGGAGCTCCAGTGTGGGCCTGGAAACTGGAAATAGGTGTCCTTTGGGTTTCCCTGCTTTCCCCTGGACATTCTAGAGGTCTAGACTATAGACGACTGGGCTCTGGGTCCTTGGAAGGAATACAGTGATGTGTATGTGTGCCCAGGTATGTTTGGTGAGTGTTTGAGAGTGTAAGTCTGGGTGTGCAGATCTGTCTGTAAATGGAAGAGTTGGTGAGGATGCGTCTTTGTGTTGCATACGTGTGAGAATGTTTGTGGTATATGGGTGTGTATATGTGTGTATGTGAGTGTATGTGTCTCTGTGCATGTATGAGTGTGAGCATCTGTATGGTACATGTGTGCGTATATGTGTTTGCTGTCCCAGGGGAGCCTGAAGACTCAGACCTGAAGATGTCTTTGATTTGATTTGTGGAAATTTCCAGCAGATTTCAGGCTGTGCTATGGGGTGGGGGTAGGGGGAGGCCAGAGAGGGAGGCTGTCAATCCTGGGGGTGGGGGATGGGAACCTGAGCAGGGGATGCCTCTGCCCTGCCAGGCACAGGGGGAGGGCATCAGGGTCCCAGGTCTGAGGCTGGGTGCAGACTGGGGCCTGAGGCCTGCACCCAGGGCTGCATGGAAAGGGCTCAGAGGCCCTGCTCTGACCAGGTTGGGCCATGAAGAGGGGGGGCTAGGGTGGGAGGCCAGACAGTGGGGGTCCAGGCCTGCTCTCTCCCTGCCCCTACAACCAGGATCTGGGGATGAGGGCACCAGGCTGCAAGTCCTAACTCTAGGCTCCCCTCATGTAGCCTGAGGGCCTCAGGGTCCCCAGAAGTCCTCATGTGCCACCTTCTGAGGCTGCGATGACCTGAATCACAGTGAAGATTTCTCTCTCTAGTCAGAACTTCCCAGACAGGTCCAGAGCAAGTCCTTATTTCCTGAAGCTTCTGTCAAGCCATGTATGCATCCTAACTGAATTTCACACAAGCTGAGGCTGTCAGACCTCTTATGCTGGAAAGTTCTTACTGAGTCTAACTCATATCCTCTTGTTGCACATTATTCCCTATAAGTCCAGGCTGAGTTTGTGAAATTGGAGCCCAGCTCCCCCACCTCCCAAGCACTGGAGTAGTTTCTTCTGGATAGGGAAGTGGGTCAGAGCGTAGGGACTCTGACAGGATGTGGGGTAAAGCCTGGTGGGTCACAGGTGGGTCAGACCTTTCCTGGGCAGGAGGGCAGTGATCAGCAGGGCAGATCCAGAGCAGGGAGCTCAGAGACCACCAGCTTTCCCTCTGTTCCCCTGTCTCCACAGCCAGTGCCAGGGAACAACACAGAGGCTGTGGTGGGAGGGACCCGGTTAGAGCAGGGAAACTGCTTCCCTGTGTGCAGCTTCCAGGAGCCCCTGGACACACAGGGCACAGAGCAAATGAGGGATGGAGAGAAGCTCCTCTGGCAGCTCAGGAGGGAGGAGCAGAGGGCAGGGCTGGGGGAGTCTGAGGAGCAGAGGGTGTGGGTGCTGAGGCCGGGGTGTGCACAGCAGGTGTGTGTGGCCCGCAGGTCTGTGCTGGGGGGTTCACAGTCCTTGTGCCCAGGTCTGTGTGTGAGCAGGTATCACCCGGGAAGGGGTGGCTGTGACATCAGGTCATTGAAGCCCAGGGCTGCGAGCTGCCTTCCCACTGGGCCTACAGAGTGTGCTTTGCTTTTAGGAGCAGCTGTGGGCACCCAGGGAGGACCCCTGGATTGGGAATGGAGCCCACGTGGGCTCCAGGGCTGGCTCTAGTTGTCAGCTGGGCCCCTGGAGGCCTCACCTCTGGGAGCTGCGCTGCCACCTGCTGCCCAAGCATAAAGGAACAGCCAGGTGGCCCTTGTGTGCCAGCAGCCCCAGGGCTGGGGCCAGGAAGGGAAGGGGCTGCCGCGGGGGATCAGGGACGCCGGTGGGGAGGGCGGCAGGAGGCTTCCCTGAGCTCGGAAATTCCTGGGTTCTCGCTGGAGCCCCGACCCCCCAGGCTGGGCGCCCCCCCTCTCTCAGCGCCCAGGGCCCAGGGCGGGTGTGCGGGGAGCGCCCCTCTCTGCCGCCCTCTGGTGGCCGCGGAGCGCGTCGCAGGCCGCTGAGGAGAAGGTGCCCGTCCAGTCCCCAGGGCTGGGTCCCTCCCCGCTGGTGGAAATTGCATTTATGAGGAGAAGCAAACTTGATTGTTCCCCTGCATCTCCCCGGATCTCGCCATGGCCCCTGCTTTCCAGGGGCAGTCAGGAGCTCCTTAAGGCTGAGAAAGTCTTCTTGAGATTTCACCCCCTTTGCCATTGCCTAAAGTGTTAAGTTGTGGTTTTGGGAATGTGCTATAGAGACAAGGGGCTGAAAACAGGATATTGGGCTGAGAGAGCAATTTCTTTTCCTACTTGGGTCCTGTCTACAACCTCAGCTTCCCAGGGTCGTCAGGAGTTTTCAAAGAAAGACAGCAGGTGTAGTGACATTCCTGGAGAACATGGGTCTAATACCAACCAGGCATGATGAGTCTGGGCTTCTGTGCATTTGCCCCTGGGCTCAGCCCATCAGCCTCAGCAGGAAGATGGATGGGCAGGAGCCAGGAGGCAGGAGACAGATAGACAGATGCTGACAGGAACCCCCTTATCTCTAGCTCTGGAAGTCCCTCCCCCACCAAGCTGCCCTGGGCCCTCCCCTTCTAGTGCTCAGGGCTCATTAGGAACTGCCTGTCTTTGGGGAGACACCCAGGGGGCCAGGGTGCATTGGGTGGGCAGGGGGAAGTGGAGGTGGGAGGGAACCCAGATAAATGGGGGAGGAGGAGGGATTGGGATGCCTGGGATTTGAGCTGGGGTCCCCTGATCACTGAGGTGCTGGGCAGTCTTGGCAGGAACACTACCCTGGGGGCAGATGCTGAGGTGGTGGGGTAAGAGAGTGGGGGTGGGGTGGGAAGGGATACTGAAAGGGACTGAGTTCCACTGATTTAGGTGCTTGCCTTGGGAGACCTGGTGAAATAGGAGCCAATGACTTTACTGAGAGCTTCCTGTGTGCAAGGAAGCGTTACAGGTGCCATAAGGGGATAAAAGAGGGACATACAGTTTTTGTTCCCCTTAACTGTGTTTGAAGATGCGCACACCTATTCTCTGGACTCATTGCACCATGTGGGCCTGTCTGAGGGTTGCAAGGAGCCACTGGGCAATACTTGCCCCGGATCCAGAGGCTTTGATCCCAGGCTTTCTGTTCTGCACACCCCTCCATTCTTTGGCAAAGCACCTCCAGTGTGCCTCCTACTTTTCCTCCCTCCTCTCCTCACAGAATGTTCCAGACACATAGATACCTGTGAAAGGGAACCACAAATACCCTCCTAGAATTTCCAGTGGACAGACTGAATGGGGCCAAGCCTGAGGGCCTGACTGGCCAGCATAGCAAGCAGGAAGGACCCGTATATGGAGACCTGGACAGTATTTGGTAAGGATCAGAGCACTGCAGTCCCAGCCTATGGGGCATTCTAATTGGACAACATTTTGGATGGGAGAGCACAGAAACATCCACACAAAGGGCTGCTTGCCTGCTCTCCTTTGTGCCCTCCATGCCTGACCACACACCGAACCACAGGGCAGTGCTGGGAGGCAGAGAAGGGAAGAGACAGACACAGTGATAGGGACGGAAAGACCCAGCAAATTCGACCCAAGGTCAACAGAGTGGAGCAAGAAGACAGAGCCAGTACATTCTGAGCACCCTGGAGAGTCTATGAGATGCAAAGTCACCAGAGACAAACATCAGGCAGTGGAAAAGAGAGACAGAGAGACAGAGACAGAGAGAGGAAAAGAGGAGCCTACAGAGGGCAGAGCAAGAGATCCAAGACAGACACAGAGACACACCCAGAGGCCAGAGATAGCAGAGACACAGACTCAGAGACACCATTGGACTCAGGCTCAGGTGGTGACCTGCTACTTGCTTCCCAGTGGCGGTGTCACCTGTCCCTGCAGGAGCCTGGCTCCTGCGGCCTCCTCTGTGGGGATGGCCCTCACAGCCTGCAGGGCCGCCCTGAGCATCCTCACCAGGGGCCCCGTGTGTCCTTCGGGGTGGATCTCAGTGTGAGGATCGCCTAGTGCTCTCCGAGCCAGGGGGAGAAGGGAGGACCCAGCCGGGAGCAGGATTTCCAGTGAAAAACCAGGTGGATGTGGGAGACACAGTGGAGGATGTGCCTCCTCCCACATGGCTCTGAGAGGTCATTGTGAGGGAGAAGCTCACAGCATGTGACAGAGGGGACATTCCTGGTGGCTGCTGGAGCCCCACTTTCATTGTTCTGGGTTGCTGGGTTGGGTGTGAGGCCCATGGAGGGAGCCATGGGATGTTCCGGGCAGTGATGCGCACGTGCACAGGTGTCTGCAGAGGTGTGAGCCCCAGTTAGCGTGTCTTCTGTGCGTGTGCATACAGGGGGAGGGGGAGAGGTCACATTCAGGTGACTTTGTGTCAAGTGACTCTGTGCCCCAGGCTCCTGCCTTTCACCTGTGTGGGTGATGGCACGTTGGACTGTCTGAGCACCTTTGTTCATTTGTGTGTCTCCATGTGTTCATGTGTGAACAGCGTCTTGGTCTTCGGGTATTTTATTTGGCTGCATGTGGTGGAGGGCTGCGTGCGTCTGTGGGCCTTAGACACACACCTAGTCCTGCAGGCACAGGCTGCTCCTAGGAGCAGGTTCATTTACACACACACACACACACACACACACACACACACTCACTCACACACACTAGGGCACCCACAGGCCTGCCCCGCACAGAAGGACACACGTTCACTGGCTCATGACATCCGTCATGCCCCCCACTTCTGAGCCCTGGGGCCCTGCCTTCCATCAGCTCCAAAAGCTGCCAGCGTTTGGGATGATGTGGTGGGGCACACACCCTGACCTCAGAGCCAATCACCAAATAATAGCTCTTTTTGCGTTGGCAGGTGTGTGCGTGTGTGTATGTGTGTGTGTCCCCTCCTTCAATCCTTCTCCAGTCCTGCCACCTCACCCCCTTCTCTCATTCCTCCTGGCTGCTCTCACATTCCCCCTCTGAACACTGCCCCTACCCCTGGGTCCCTCCATGTGCCTCAGTCCCTCATCTCCTCCATGGTGCTCCCTCCCTCCTGCTTCCATCCTTTCCCCTGGAATTTATCTTTCCTCCCCCTGCCCCCTCTAGGCTCCCACCCTGGCGCCCTAGACTCTGAAGCCTGGCTCCTCCCTATTACTGCCCTTCCGTTCTACCCACACCCACCTTGGCCTCCCCCTGCAGGTCCTCCTGCCCTCCTGTGCTCTCTGCTGTTCCTACTGTGCCTGCTGCCACCCAGTCTCCCCCCAAGCCTTCCCTGTATTTCTGCTCCTCTTCTTGCTCATATCCTTCCTTTATCCACTGGGGTGCAGGTGTGCACCCTGGGCTTTGCCCCACCCCTTACATGGGGGCTCGCCTGCCCCCCCAGAGCTCCAATGTCACCTGTGTCCCCCTGCCCTCCCTGTCCTGAAGCTGCAGGCATGGCCTCTGGCTCCCAGATCTGCCAGGACTTCCCTGGTGGGGATGGAGGTGGGGAAGCAGGAGGCCTGGGGCTGAGTCTGATCCCTGCCCTGTTCTTCCTGGTGTAGCCTCCTCACCTGGACTCACTCACCTGGAATAGGTGGGGAATACCTGTCGGGGCTGCAGGAAAGCCTTCCAGGGGCTGTACGGGCTGTAGAGAGCATCAGCGCTGTGGTGGGCATGCCACAGACTAGCACACAGTGTGCGCTCAGTAAACGGGAGCCCTTAGTATCTGCCCTTCCTCACTCTGCTCCCGGGACCCTTAGCCTGCTGTCAAAAAAATGTTTAGAAGAGAGAAGAGTGAGAATAACAGACTGTATGAGCAAAAAGCAACTATCAGGAATTCAGCCTAGGGAAGGCTGTAAGCTCTGAACACAGGAAATGCCTGCAAGTGTAGAGAAGGGAGGAAGAGGACTGAACCACAGGACACAGGAAACCATGTGAATGAGCAGGTCACACACAGGGAGGAAGGAGGCATGTCCACGGTCCACCCTGCATCCATCCTGTGATCATCACACTGGCCCCCTCTGTCCCTGAGCTCATGGGCCTGTGTGTGCTGGGAGCTGTCCTGCTCTGGGGTCCAGCTCCCCCAGTCCTCTCCCCTCCACACAGGACCTGGACTCCTGGAGCCTCAGACCCACATCCTCCCTCCCCTCCCTGCATGGCAGGTGCAAACACATGTACACACTCACACAGAGGTGCCCTGGGATTTCTAAAGGAAAGTACTACCCCCTGGAGATGGGTTCCCTCCCCCTGCTGCTGCCCTGACAGTGATCCTCACAGGACAGGGGAGGCTCAGAATCCTGCCCCTGATTGGCTTTGTCTCTCACTTCCCTCCTTTCTCCTGGGAACAGAAGCATTGAGTCCCACACTCTACCCTCTCTGTGTGCTGGGCACCCAGGGGAAACCCAGGGGAAGGATCAGGGACCCTGCCCTGGGGGAACTCCCTGCCAGCTGGGAAGAGGAGGCTGACAGCCAGGGCAGAGGGACACAGGGCTCTGGGTGCTCCCTCAGCAAGTGTGTGTGAGCAGAGTGGGTCAAGGGCAGATAGACCAGGATCCATGAGTCTGATGATGGGAGCCTGGAAATGAGCAAAGGAGGGAAGATGGAAGGAGACACAGAAGTCTGGAAGGTTTCTGAGGAAACAAGAAGGATGATGCTCAGTTAGTAGCAAGGAGCAGGAACATGGAGAAGAGAGGGTCAGAGAAATCAGAGCTCTCGGGAAGTACATGACCTTGGAGAAGGGAGAATGTGTGTGTGTGTGTGTGTGTGTGTGTGTGTGTGTGTGTGTGTGTGTGTGTGTTGGAGGGTCAGGTATTCCCCACCGGTTCCAGGTGAGTGAGTCCAGGTGAGATGTGTGTGAGGGAGGCAGAGGGATAGAGGAAGGTCTGCTGGATGCGGGGCCACAATGTAACCTGTGCCAGGGCTGTAGCTCCATGGTGACCCTGGGCTGGGCGGGCATCTCGGGGTGGGAGTCTGACTTCTGGCCTTGATCTGTCCTCCTGGGGTGTGAGGATGGTGAGCCTGGACCCCACAGGCTGGGGAGCCATGGTTGGGGGGACACAGCGGCTGGGGTTTGGACAGGTAGGTAAGAGGCCCTTGAGGTCAGGAGACAGAAAAATGGAGAAGGAGCTAGGGGTGGGGTGGGGAGGGGTCATGGGAAGCCTGAAGGCTCTGAGAACCTTCTCCTGCCCCCCCCTCCACCCACCCCTTCTGTGGATGGAATTCTGTGTTTGAAGTTCAAAGTCCTCCCATAAATGATGTGGTTCAGCCTCTCATGTGCAGAGGGTAAGATATCCCTGCCCCACTTCCCAGCTGAGGCCTCAACCTGCAAGGCTCTCCTGGGCAGCACATGCTGAGAAGGGCCCCAGGAAGCAGGTCTTTTGCCCTCTAGGGACTCCCTTGTCCCTTCTACACCTGGCCCCAAACCTGGCTGCTTCCCAGGGCAGAGCCTGCAGGAGGAGGCCCCACATGCAGTCTTATGATTCTCTGCTCTGTCCTCACCTGCTCTATGACTTGAGGTGAGTTAATTAACCTCTCTGTGACTTAGTTTTATTATCTATAAAATAGCTTAGTACTAGTGCATGCTTCTATAGCCTGTTGTTAAGGATAAAATGAAATTTATGCAAAACAACTGTAAGTTTTTAAAGATTTTAGGTTCTGGTTCAGTGTGTTTCCTAAAGATATGTGTCCAAGGCAGACTGGGAGGGTAAAGGGTTCAACTTATAGGAGAAATGTAATTACTTAGCTCCTGGCTTTAATTTCATGTAAGCCCTGGACATTCTGAATTTTACTATACTTATAAGTGCCCACGGAGGTGGGGTAGACCTGGAGAGCTTTGCTCCCTGGTCTTTCTCCGCAGGACTTCTCTGGAAGGTTCCCTCTGTACCCTCCCTCCTGCTGCTACAGAGACTCCCTGGGCTCCAACTATAACCACACATCTGGCTCTGGGACCTTCACATGTGGCTGACAGAGCAGGGGGTGAGGAGAACAATTCTCCTTTAGGTTGCTTGGGTTAATGTTCTCAGGGTCTCCCCTGGCCCTGAGAGGAGCTGAGGAAGCTGGTCTCTGCAGAGCCCTGAGAAAGCCTGGGTAAGAGGCGGGGGCCAGCTTGCCATGCTGTCTTAGGTCTTCACACACTTGGCTGGTGGCTTCATCCCTGGTCCCTTATAACCTAGATTCAAACCTGGCCTGTACACTGACCTCAAGGTCTCTATTTTCTGCCTCGGTTTCTCCTTAAGTGGGTTTCATATGTGTATTTGTGGGAGCCCTTAGTGAGGAGCTGCTTGAAGGCATTGATCCTGACTGCTTAGAATGAGTCCATACTGCTGACCCCAAATTAACGAACAGTCACTGCGATGTCATTTTGCTCACACAGTTCATGGTGCTTCCTTAGCTCTCAATGCAGACATGGTCCCAGGCCTTCATCTCCCCCCTCTCCTCCATGGGATTCCTAACCAGGCTGTCCCAGCACCTTCTCTAGAAGTGGTCAGCATCACTTGCCTGCCTGCCTCAATTTCTCCTAGCCCTCTCAGCTCTCTGGGCCCATCTAGCAGCAGCAGGTCCTGAGAGGGGCCTGAGCTCAGCAGGAGCCAGGTGAGAGGGCAGAGGCTCCTGGAGCCACTCTGCAGCCCCCTCCGTGGCCTGGCTCCCCCTCCTGCTGCACACCTGCCTCCTTCTCTCTCCCTGTCTGCTCCCCCAATGTCCTCCCTGCAGTCCTGGCTTCTTCCTTCCATCTTGGCCTCCTTCACCTTCAGCATTGTCTGGCAGTTTTGTCTGTCTGTTGGTCTAAACATGTTGTGGTCTGAGATTTCCCAGGACTGGGTCTGCCCTCAGCTTCTCCCTCTGGCTGTCCCCCTGCCTGTGTCCCTCCCTCAGGGTCAGAGGGTCTCTCTTCCCCTCACATCTGTGTGAGTCTCACCCTGGGAGCCTGTCAATGTCTCCCCTCTGCATGTCCTGCTGTCTCTTGTGCTGCCTCCCCACCCCTCGTCCCTCTGTGCCCTCCCCTCCAGCACTCTCTGCTTCTCTCACCTCTGTCTCTCTCAGCCTCTTCCCCTGTCTCTGGCTCACAGCCCCACCTCGACCCTCCTTTCCTCCTCCCACCCTCCAAGATTCAGATACTTCAGGAGAAATCATCAAGATGGACCATAATCAATAGTTTCCCCCATGTTGTACCCCCTGAGGGACTTATGGCCCCACTTTTGCATCTTCTGTATTAGCCCCTGCCCTGGGCCAATTATTTACCTTGTAACTATATAAGGCCCTGGCCTGTCCCCCAGCCTCCCACCCTCTTCACCGCAGGCAGTGAGTAGCATGGGGAAAAAGCAGAAAGGATTGCTCTATGGACCAGATGCAGGATTCACAGACCCTCCCCTGCACCTGCCCTTCTTTCCCTCAAGCAGAGGCACATCTGGGACCATCCAGCTTGAGGCAGGGAAGACCGCCTAAGACCCTGGGAACAGGCACAGATCACACACCCAGCTGCCCCTCCCCTACTGTCCTGTCATCTCAGCCCTCCTGCCAATCCTGCCAGGCTCCTTTGCCTCTAGGAATCCTGGCTCTGTGGTCTGGGCTGGGCCACTTACCCCCTCCCCAGCACAGTGCCCACCCGGAACACAGAAGGTGCTCAGTCAGTGCCTCTGGCCCCTGCCTCGTGGAGATGTGTTAGGGTGGGGGGAGTGGGATCTGTAGGTTTCCTCAGGTGGAGGTTCTCCCTGAGATCTGGGGAACTTCTTTCTGCTCCAAGTTCAATGCTATCTCTTTGTATAGTTAGTATAGATTCTGTATCTTTAGGGATCTGCTGCTACTCTTCTCTCCCCGCCCTCTACCTCCACTTCCACCCCAGATTTATGGCACTTAATTAGGGTCTAGTGGAATCTCAGCACTATCAAGTAGAGGCAGTGGTGCCCCCTTTCCTTAAGACAACAAGGCTTCCTAAGTCCATCACTTGCACACTCAGCCCTGGGTCTCTAAGTAGGTTCCCACCTTCTCTATCTCTGAGGAGTCTTTTCTCTGTTTGCAGATTAATATTCTGGGAAGGAGGAGGCACCTTCCTTTGGTCACTCTTTCAGCATCTTGGAAGTCATACATTTTAAATGTTTAGAGCAGGAAGCTCTGTAGTCAGGGATTATAACTTTACTTCCTCCACACAATGCTCAACACACAATCAATTAGAATATGCTATGAACACTGAGTGGAACCTGTGTGACTGTCTCAGGACATCCCTCATGGTGAAGCCTAAGACAGTTTTCTTTTTGTTTTATTCCTAGAATGATAGGAAAAAATGGTGACGGTGCTGGGATACATGTAAGTGGAAGAGAAACCATAGGAGATTCTGGGAGAGGCAGCAAGAGGATGTTGTGCTCTCTCCTTGTTTCAATAACTCTTGAGGGGGCACCTAGGTGACTTAGTTAAATGTCAGACTCATGATTTTTGCTCAGGTCATGATCTCAGGGTTATAAAATTGAGCCCCTTATTGGGCTCTGTGCTGAGGATGGGGCCTGCTTGAGATTCTCTCTCTCCCCCTCTATCCTTCTCCCAGCTCACATTTTTCCCTTGAGGGAAAGAAGAAAGAAAGAAAGAAAGAAAGAAAGAAAGAAAGAAAGAAAGAAAGAAAGAAAGAAAGAAAGAAAGAAAGAAAGAAAGAAAGAAAGAAAGAAAGAAAAAGAGAAGGAAGGAAAGAAGGAAGGAAGGAAGGAAGGAAGGAAGGAAGGAAGGAAGGAAGGAAGGGAGGGAAAGGAAAAGAAAGGAAAGAGGAAGGGAGGGAGGGAGGGAAAAAGGAAGGAAGAAAGAAACTCTTGACCAGGCTCTTCAGGAGATCTGGGACTGACCTCCAAATAATCACAGGCTGGGCTCCACCTGGCTCCCCACAATCTCCTCTAGCCAACCAGGACCTCTTCCAAACCCAGGACCCTGGAGATCTTGTTAACTTATAAATTCACATCTTGCTGCCAACAAAGTCTCCAACAAAGTCCCATTTAAGCTCTCAGTCAACCACCTCACCTACACAAGGCCCCGCTAGTCTTCCATTGCCCACCTCTAGGCTTCCTTCATGATTTTGGCTAAGCCACCTCCTTCACACTTTCCCACTATTCCCAAAGCCTTGGCCTCCCTTGAAGCCACGCCTCCCAGAGGCTCCACCTCCTGCTGCTGCCTTCTGCTAAGCTCCTCTCAAGTCCTGACCGAGTCTTTCCCTGTCCCTGGGTTTGGCTGGCACTTTATTCTCAGGTCTCTCTCCTCTGAGGCAAAAATAAAGCCCATCGGTAAGTAATTTCTTCTGTTTATAGAGTTGGAAAAAAACTGAGACAGAGCCAGAGAGGAAGAAGGCTGGGCTTGGAGTGTCACTGGCTTAATTAATTCATTAATTAAGCCAATGTCTTGTGGCGGAATGAACAGAGGATATCTCATGGCACCAGAGCTATACTTTGGATCAGGGGGTGTAGACCAGATGCCTTGTGAGTTTAGGAAGGGAGGTGGATTTGCTAGAGTCTGAAGGATTGGGAGGCTTACACTCTGTTCTTCTCCAGACCAAAAAGGGTCTCAGCTCTGATGAGCAAAATCTGAGTTAGGGAAGATTATTCCTTGGCGCTTCCCCACCATCCTCCCACCTGTTTGCCCTGCCCTCCTTCCCATCTTTTCCTTTCTGACCTGGTGCACAGCTTGCTTTCTTCGTGTCTGCCTCACAGGGCCTAGCACACAATGTGCTTACACATGTTCTTTGAATGAATGAAGAGTCTCCCACCTGGCTCTGCTGCCTCCTTCATGTTTTACCCCGCTTTCTCACTGAAGAGTCTGAAATTCTCTGTATCACATTTTCTTAGGGAGGACATTGGTGTGGACTTTGCTGAACAGCGGTCAAGTGTAATAAGGTAGGCCCCTATCACCAGGCAGGATTTAAGGGGCTTCTCCCTCTAGGCTCAAGGAGACAGATATCTATTTTTACAGCTGCTGAAGGTATCTCCTTACCTTTCTTATCTAATTGAAAAACGTTGTGGTGGGGATGGATTATGGGCCAAGACAAGCTGTAGGAGGAAAGATTACCAAATTCCCCTGGGGTGTGGCTGCCTAGTGGTCTTTAAAATACTAGGTCTTCAAGAGGGAGTTTGCTGTTATCAGAAAACTTGTTTACAACTCTAATTTTAAAGGCTTTTAGAGGGATGCCTAAGTGGCTCAGTGGTTGAGCTCCTGCCTTAGGCTCAGTGTGTGATCCTAGTCCTGGGATTGAGTTCCACATCGGGCTCCCTGCATGGCGCCTGCTTCTCCCTCTGCCTGTGTCTCTGCCTCTCTCTGTGTGTGTCTCTCACTCTCTCACAAATAAATAGACAAAATCTTTTAAAAAATAATAATAAAGGCCTTTATAATCTTAAACTGTTCTCCTCCCTTCCCACCACCGTGTACACTGTGGGCAGTACTCCAACACCAGAAGCCCAGACAACACTTATCCACATACGACACCTTTTTTTATTGAATATATGTGGCAAATGTTCATCTCTAGGTTATCTTTCTCTTGCCCTATAGCGGACTTTGGGCAACTTCTCTCCATTATCAACTGATATGTGCTTCCAAAAGGCAAATTCACTTTTAACCTTAGTTTATGTGGAATCATGTGGACAGGCCAATTTCTGTCACCACATATATCAAAAATTGATAACTATGGTTTTTGGATTATATTCTTTTGGTTTATTCTCGTTCTTTTTTTTCTTTTATCATCACAGAAATTACAAAGCAGAGTGGGGAGTAGAAATAACAAATCTAAAAGCAGAAGCAGCAGCTTAGGCTTTTCTATTTTGCCAGGCTATCTTGTTTTGGTGTGATAGAAATGTTAAAAATTTCCAGAAGTGAATTCTGATTGAAACTAAACATGTCAATCTGTCAAATCATGAATGAGGAACATTTCATTTATTTTATCTTCTCTGCAGTTATCCCAGAGGGACTAAGAATAGCCACCTTGTTCACAACCACCTGAGTATGATACTAGATAATATAGAATCTATACAGCCTCTAGGGAAAGTCTGATTGTTTACCCAAATAATAGTGTAATGATACTAGTGTAGTGTTTGCATGTAGCATGGGTTCCATATGTATTGTGGGGAGGGAGCAAAATGTTTTCTTCTACGTCTACATAGATTTTTGCCTGCATTTGGATGGATGGATTTGGTCTACATACAGTTGATCTGGTCTATGTTTGTCTGCATCTAAATGCATTTTAGTGACTTGAAATTCCACCTCTGCCAGACTGGGATGGGACTTGAGAGGTGTAGTACTGGGGGTGATAGGGTAGGTAGATGAGTTGGAGGAGGTGGCTGTGTTCTCTCTTTCTAATGAGAAGACAGTTGGGGCTACCATGCCTTCAAGTCCAAGTCTTGGTTGCACTTCATAAAAAGACTTACAATTGCTAGATTTTCATGGTTCCTAATATTCTACCCTAACCTGTCTTTGGGTCCTTAATTTCACTAAGTTCCAGAAATATGCCCTTTATCTCCATGGCAGCTCTTGATTATCCAGAGGAATGGTGGGAATAACCAAGATAGTGAACAATACTAAAGTGACTTTATTTTGAATTTTAAGTGATCTAGCCCTGCCTAGAGGTAATCTCGAAATAAATCTAAACAGCTGCAGTGAAAGTAGTCTGTCGTGTCACTCCCCCATGGAGGCTGTATGGCATCTCTTCTTTGGCATCTAGAGAGGGAGGTAAATGCAAGAATGAAGCTTGTTCGCCCTTAGTGTGTTGTCAGACACACCAAGCATCTACTGAGAGCTCTGCAGAACTTGTCTCCATGCCTTATTTTCAAACTCTGGAGGAGGTCTCTATTTAGTGTGAGAACCCAATATGTTATTCACAGAACATGAAATTTAGTAGGCAACATGTGAAACTCTCAGTATTTCTAAGGTTTCTAACACATCCAGAGTAACAGCCAAAGTCCTCACAGTGACTCTTAGACCCTACATGAAGGATCTGGCTTCCTGCTTTCTCTCTGACCTCTTCCTTTGAACTTCCCCCTCACTCACTGTGTCCTGGCCCCACAGGCCTCCAAGCTATTCCTCAAAAATAGCCAAATACTGTTTCACACCCAGTAGGATGGCTGCAATTGAAAAACAGAGGATAATGAATGTTGGTGAGGATGTGGAGAAATTGGGACAATTACGCATTGATGGTGGGAGTGTAAAATGAGGCAGTCGCTGTGGAAAACTATATGGTGGTATCTTAAAAAATTAGATATAGCTACCATATGATCCAGCAATCCCACTTCTGGGTTTATATTCCAAGGCATTAAAAGCAGGGTCTACAAAAGACATTTGTATATCCATATTCATAACAGCATTAGTCACAACAGCTAATAGGTGAAACAACCAGCATGGTCATCAATATATAGATGGATCAACAAGATATGGGATATATACAGAATGGACTATTATTCGGCCTTGAAGAGGAAGGACATTATAACACATCCTACAACTTGATGAACCTTGAAGACATTATACTAAGTGAAATAAGCTGGTCACAAAAGGAAACTATTATATGATTCCACTTACATGAGGTACCTTAAGTAGTCAAATTCATAGGGACAGGAAGTAGAATGGGGTTGCCAGGGGCTGCAAGGGGGGAAAAATGAGGAGCTACTATTTAATGGGTATAATTTCAGTTGAGGAAGATGAATGAGTTCTGGAGATGGATGCTGGTGATGGCTGCATAACAATGTGAAGGTGAGGCCTTCTTGGACCACCCATTTTATTTTACTTTTATTTTATTTTATCTTATTTTATTATTTTAAAGATTTAGTTTATCCATGAGAGACACAGAGAGGAAGGCAGAGACATAGGTAGAAGCAGGCTCCTTGTAAGGAACCTGATATGGGACTTGATCCCCAGACCCCAGGATCATGGCCTGAGTGGAAGGCAGATGCTCAACCACAGCCACCCAGACATCCCTTGAACCACCCATTTTAAAATCACAACACCACTCAGCACATCCTCACCTTTTTTGCTTTCCTTTTCTCTGAAGCATTGATTCCAAATCCAACATAATGTAGATTTTTATTAAATATTTGTTAGTTTTTGCTTCCTACTGTAGGAATGTAAGCAACTTGAGTGGAGGGATGGATATTTGTTTTACTTTGCTTTACCCATAATGCTTAATATTTGGAAACCAAATGAAGGATGCTGGAGGGGAGGTGAGTGAGAGGATGGGGTAATTGGGTGAAGGGCATTAAGAAGGACATGGGATATAATGAGCAGTGGGTGTTATAAGCAACTGATGAATAACTGAATTCTACATCTGAAACTAATGATACACTACATGTTAATTAATTGAATTAAAAATATTTTGGGGGGGATCCCTGGGTGGCTCAGTGGTTTAGCGCCTGCCTTTGGCCCAGGGTGCGATCCTGGAGTCCTGGGATCGAGTTCCTCGTCGGGCTCCCTGCATGGAGCCTGCTTCTCCCTCTGCCTGTGTCTCTGCCTCTCTCTCTCTCTCTCTCTCTCTCTCTCTCTCTCATGAATAAATAAATAAAATTTAAAAAAATATTTTGGGGAGCAGTATATTTCTTGAATGAATAAATGAATGACCATGATTGAAAACAGCTTCTAGAGAAGGAACAAAGAGAAAGAGAAATTGGAAAGATTCCATTCTTCATTTGGTTTTGTTAACTAATTTCTTCTACCCTTGGATATGAGATTCGACCCAGTATTCAGGTGGCCTTTGCTCCATTTACCTTTTCATATGTATTCTGACCTGTTTCCACTTTGGAAGTGTTGGTGTACACATGCACCACACTTACTATTATTTTAAGCTGTTGTCCTGAACACAAAACCCCTACTGTTGTACTCCTGACCGCCCCCAACCAGAGTTGCAGGGCTGATTGAATTAGGACTTCAGAAGTTCTGAGGAAGCAAAGCTTAACTAAAAGCTTTATACTTGTATGCTTGGGAGCCACTGGTTTGATTTGGTCTAGAGTTTTCATTGTCTGGAAATTTTAAGAAGGACAAAAGAATTTATATATAAATTTTTTTATTTTTTTATTTATTTATGATAGTCACAGAGAGAGAGAGAGAGAGAGAGGCAGAGACACAGGCAGAGGGAGAAGCAGGCTCCATGCACCGGGAGCCTGATGTGGGATTCGATCCCGGGTCTCCAGGATCGCGCCCTGGGCCAAAGGCAGGCGTCAAACTGCTGCGCCACCCAGGGATCCCCAAAAGAATTTATATAATTTGAAATTGTGAAAGAGCTGTGTGTGAACACAAAGGGATTGCTGTAATCTCTAGAGATGTTGCATTTAAGGTCCACCTTGAGAACTTAAAATAACTTTTAACAGCTTCATTAGCCTTTCTTTCATATCTATAGCAAACTTCTAGCAAAGTAACTGGCATCCAAACTATCTTTGAAACAATTCAGGAGGAGCAACAAGGCTGACTTCCTGATTGGCAGGAGTGTTAACACCCAACTACAGGAACCAATGGAATTTATTGCCTTGGAAAAATATTTTGAAAAGGAAAGGTCCAAAATGAGGGTACCCTTCTCAAGATAGAGGAATGAACACAATGACCACCAGTGCCAAGGAGAGTAGGTTGAGCTGGCTGGGAAAGCAAGACTATCTGCAATTTAGTGGATTTGACAGAAGATCTTCTGGTAGACTTGGTTTGGAACTTTGCTTTAGAATTTGGAAGGATCTCAGAGAAACAGAGGCAAGAGAGGGAGAAAAGTGGTGCCACAAGCATCAGGGAATTCATACAAGCTGGCTACATGTCCCCAGGCCCCCTCTGTATTTCTTTTAGCACCTCGCCTAAGTAGCATCTCCTTTGGAAGAGACTGTTTCCTAATTAACCTGATATTCATAGACCTAGGGTCCACATTGGGAAATGTTTTAAGGAAAGTCTTAAAATAAATAATGGGGCATGTTCTAATCTCCTGTTTTTATCTGGGATTGGCCTTTTCTTTCTTCCAAAGGAAAAAAAAAAAAAACTAGGAATCTCAAGATATAGAAGTCATTCAATACATCTATATATTCATTTCTCTGTCCTAAATGCCACTTATGGTTGCTTGGTACAATTATGAGCCTATCTCTGTCCTGAGTAGTGAGGGTTAGTGTGGAAGTATGGAAATCAGAAGGAGGAGGTACATGAAGTCTGGTCCTGCTCTCTGGTAGCTTTTATATTATGAAAGAATTTAAATGATAAACACAGGACACCAGCAGACAGAAAGGGAAAATTATTTCAGCTCAACACCAGGAAGGCTTATAAGTCCAGAAAGGTAGGGGAAGAAGGTTAGAGATAGGGATCAGTCAGAAAGGCTTAGGAAAGTCTTCCTAGATCATGTGAAAAGGTTGTAGAATAGGATTGAGAAAAAGCTAGAGGGTCAAGACTGGACAGAAAGGAGTAAGGAGGGCGTCCCTGGCAGGGCAGGTAACTTATCTAGGCCACAGACTCATCCCAGGAAGGGTGAATCAGGATGTGAGAAGCTGAGTTAGGAAGGAGGTGATGGGCCTGAAGGCAGGGGGAGTTTTGGGGGCAGGGCTCTGATATCTGGGTCAGAGATCTGGACTGAAGGGAAACCATTGGAAGAATCATATATTACTGCACAGAGAGAGGGAATTTCTGAACATGGTGTTTGAGGATGATGTTTCTCTGTATGGTTACAAGCTGATTTTGGGATAGCCTCTGTCAGGATTCCCAATTATGTATTAGGTCTCTCTTCTTTAAGTTTGCTTGTTCATTGTTTGTTCTGCTTGCTTCTGTTGGAGTCATAAAATATGATTATTTAATCCCAAGATATTTTGTTCTTTAAGTGGCTTCTCTGGTATCTTCACACTTTGTGGGCTCATTGTCCCACATCTTCAGTAAAAGTGGGAAAAGCTCAAGGACCACCCTGAACACAACAGAGGAAATAGAAATTATCAAGCATTACCCATCTCTGACCCTGCCATTCATATGGTCCTCCTCTGAGATTCCTGCTTGGGGTCCATGGATAGAGTTCAGAAGAGTGAATGACATTTTCTTTGGTTGGTCACCTCAGAGGGGCCTGTGATTCAATAAATGTGAAGAACCACTGGTGTGTCTTTGTTGGGAGGTAGGTGGCTGTGGACAGTTTCCCAAAGAGAGAAACACGGTACAAGCATCCTTAGTGCCAACATTAGGAGACTCCAAGGACAGTTGAAGGAGCTGAAGGAGAAAGAGGAATTGGGAAAAGGGAAATGGGTTCAGAGGGAACCAGTAGGGGGATGCCCCGTCTTCCCTGTTCTCCACCCTCTTTCTAGCACATATTCTTTCTTTGTATTCTCCATGTTCTGGTGGTCACAGGATTCCGGTTCCCCTTCTATTTAAATCAACTGAATGTCTGCCATTTATCAGGCCCTTTACCAGGTCCTCTCACAACATTATCTCCTGCAATTCCTGTGTGGAACCTGCCATGCACAGAGTGGGGTCAGTCCCTCTCCCAGTCATGGTGTGTTAGCATCATCACTTCCTGTCAGGCCCATTTCAATGCATTTTATTTTCCCCTTTCATCCTTATTTTTTAAAAAGATTTTCTTTATTTATTCATGAGAGACAGAAAGAAGACAGAGACATAGACTGAGAGAGAAGCAGGCTCCCCACAGGGAGCCCGATGTGAGACTCAATCCTGGAACCCCAGGATCACACCCTGAGCCGAAGGCAGACACTCCACCACTGAGCCACCCAGGCGTCCCTCATCCTTATTTTTATTCTCATTTCCCCTCCTGACTGGAGGTGCTTGCTTTAGTGTATTTAACAAATGCTCTTCCAGTCCATGCTCTACATATGTATTTAGATAAATTAATCAACAAATACAGTGCTGACTCCGTCAGGTACAGATGTAAGTGCAGAGAATACAACCAGGAGAAAAACAGTTTTAAAAATCTGGCTTTCATGGAGCTTACAATCTGTTGGAGTGAGACATAGTGAACAAATAAGTAAAACATGTAGTGATCATTGCTACAGAAAAGAGGTCTGTTGTGGATGCTTAGGAAGGGACTGCAGTTGTATGTGGGGTAATTTAGGAAGGCTGTGCTACAAACGTGCTATTTCAGCAAAGGTAGTGAAGGAAGCTGCCATGTGGATATCTGGGCTAGAAGTGGTGCTGTTATAGGGGACAGCCAGTACCAAGGCCCTGAGGTAGGATCTGGACTGGTATATTAGAAGGTCTGAAAGCTTAGAAGGCCAGTGGCTAGAGAGAGATGAGTGGGAAGAGAGAAAGAAAAAGTTGAGAGGTAGCTGAGTCAGTGACTAATACTGTAGAACTCTGTAAGCTATTGCAAATGAAAACTTTGGCTTCTACTCTGACTAAAAAAGGAAACTAGAGGAAGGTTTCCATGAGAGGAATGGTGTGACCTTTTTAACAGATGCATGTGGATCCTTGACAAATATATAGCATTTTTGGATATTTTTAAATTGTATATGAATGGCATTTTGTGTATACCTCACCTGCTTTTACTTTTGCTCCCTAATGTTGATTCTGAGATATACCCAAGTTGGTATCTGTAAATCTATTGTATTATTTCTGACTGCTGTGTCATTTTATTGTGCATACAGCACATTTTACTTATGTATTTCTCTAGGCACAGACATTGGCACAGTCCCCACTTCCTGCCACAAACAGTCCTCTGATGAACGTGTTCACATGGGCTCCTTATGGACTCAGAAAATTGTTTCCTAGGGGTGTACACCTGGCACCCTATGGGGTGGGAAGGTATGTGAATTCTTAATTCCAATGGGATTGTGTTTCAGGATGGTGACCCAGTGATACTCCCTCCAGCAGTACATGATGGTTTGTATCTTCTCACTGAATTCTCATGCTGACCCAGTGAGGGAGGTCAGGTGAGGGCCCTTGTGGCTAAGGAGACTGAGGCTTAGAGAGAGTGAGGAAATTCCCCAAGTTCATGTGGTCACACAGAAGAGCCAGGGTTCACATGCAGCATTTCTGACATAGTATTCACTGTTCTTAACACTGTAGTACCCGGCACTGCTCTTCCCAGAAATAAGGTGAGGCATCCATAGGCCAATTTATCATCATCATCATCATCATCATCATCATTATCATTGAATTTGACCCTTATATTTTTCAGTTTTTGGCCTAACTCACTGAGCCTAGGACCCCCTACATGTTTAGCACCAGCATGGATGAAGATGTCTAATTAGAGACTTAGAATCCTTAGAGTTTCAAGACAAATTATGCAGAAAATGAGGGCACACAGGCTGTAGTTTTAGTGAATTATTTTGTAACTAAACACTTATAAAGACTAATTGATTTTCAATTTGGGGATTTGGATATTAAGTCCATATTGTTTGCTAAGCACTGAGTTAAGTAATTTCCAGGCAGGCATCATTTCACTTAGTCCTCACAACTACACTAGGAGGAATTTACTTTTATTCCCATTTGACTATTGTGGAAACTAAAGCCCCAAGAAGTGAACTAATTTGTACAGAGTCAACATCTGTGAAGTTTAATTGTTATTTGAACATGAACCATCTACCTGCAGAACCATACTCTTTACTAATAAATTGTGCTGCCCTTCTGTGAATTTTGCAATTTCTTCTCTTTGAACTTCAGGACAGTTTCTACTCAGGTGAGATGGTTTAGAGCAGTCATGGGAAGTCCAGGGCTAGTGGACAAGAATCTCCAGAGGAAGAGGATCTGAAGTTTGAGTATGTCCCCAGGTGTCTTCACTAGGCCTCCTTTTGTCCCTGAAGTGAGAACCTCTTCTTAAGACATCCTAGCTGGATTATGGCACTTGCGCATGATGCCTTCAAAATAGTAGGAATTCTCTAACTGAATGGTTGGTTGCCTATAACCCCAGGAAGCCTCATATTTTTAAACAAGCTTCTTCAGAGGCAAACAATTCTTTATCATCCTATGTGGCTCATAACTGACACACAGTTATGGATAATGTGTGAATAATGGGCAGTCAAGGTTTTATTGCAATTGGTTTTCCCTCCACACTTTTCTTTTGCTTGCCCTCTACAAGGAAGGTGATAGCATTTATATCTTTACTTGATCCAGGTATATAAAGCTTGTCTGGCTAAAAGTATGTATCTCAAAATCAGGTAGATAGGATTATGTGCTCTCTCAGGTTACTCTTCACAGTGTGGTCATTTGGTTAACAACTACTTACTGAGCACTTAACTTACAGTCTGAAGGAGGAGACAGGCAAGATGACTGGGATTTGGATACATTAGGATAAATGGCACATGGGGGAAGCCCAGGTGCTCTGAGAGCACATAGGAAGGGCAGCATAATGGTCTGGGGAGGCTTCCTGAGGAAGCACTCTTGAGCTGGTAACTGAAAGAGAAGTGGAGATTAGCTAAGTGAAGGGGCTAGGAAGGCATTAGAGGCAAGGGAACAGAATGAGTATAGAATTTAGCAGCTGGAGCAGGAACTGAGCAGGGGATGAGGCTGGAGGAATGAGCACAGGTCAGATGATGAAGGAAGAAAGGACTATGAGGGAAGGGCAGTGGGAACCACAGAAGGGTCTGAAGCCTGGGGGGGGGGGGGGAGCACCTCAGTCATATATATAGTGTAGAAGGTTTCCATGAGCTAAGAACTGTGCCTTCTTATATATCTTGGGTGTTTGTTGGTAAATCATAGCATTGGAACTTGTGAGTGGCAAATAAGGAGTCTAGATGGATTTGTAGACATCTTATGGGGCTGACCCATAAACCAAGAGTTCCTTTTAAGGAGACAGAACATGAAAGACTCCTAACTCTGGGAAACGAACTAGGGGTGGTGGAAGGGGAGGTGGGCGGGGGGTGGGGGTGACTGGGTGGCAGGCACTGAGGTGGGCACTTGACGGGATGAGCACTGGGTGTTATTCTGCATGTTGACAAATTGAACACCAATAAAAAATAAATTTATTTTTTAAAAAAAATAAGTCGATCAGAGAAGGACAAACATTATATGGTCTCATTCATTAGGGGAATATAAATAATAGTGAAAGGGAATATAAGGGAAGGGAGAAGAAATGTGTGGGAAATATCAGAAAGGGAGACAGAACATAAAGACTCCTAACTCTGGGAAATGAACTAGGTGTGGTGGAAGGGGAGGAGGGCGGGGGGTGGGGGTGAATGGGTGACGGGCACTGAGGGGGGCGGCACTTGACGGGATGAGCGCTGGGTGTTATTCTGTATGTTGGCAATTGAACACCAGTAAAAAATAAATTTATTATTAAAAAAATAAAAAATAAAAAGAGTCCCTTTTAATTATCTATGGAGAAGATCTCTCAATTTCAACTTGATCTTTCAGTCTTTTAAAACCTCAGACAACATTCTTGTGATTCTCTCAAAACCAAAGCCTAAGCACAGAGGAGAGTTGGGGTTCTCTGTTCTCCATTTCTGGGGCTTTGCAGTGAATTATTCATCCAAAGCCTTTCTCAAATGGAGGGGACAATTTGAATAGCAGCAGGTGGGGGAGGGAGTAGGAAGAAAAACATGCAGGGTCTCCAGGCCCCTGGCAGCTGACATCACAGATGGCACAGGGTGTGTAGAGAGCACAGTGTGGCCAGTGAGGAGACTGTTTGCGGAAGTGAGCTCACCTTTTCTCCTGGAACCCAGAGAGAGAGGAGACAGAAGGAAGAATTGTTTAGGTTGTGAGCTACTGAATGAGGTGACTCATTTATTTTCTCTCTACACATCACACTCTTATAACTGTGTACATAAAAACTATAACAAACTTTGCCTGGTTGCTTAGGGTGAGATGTATTGAATGCCAGAATTCACAAAACTGTCTTCCTGGCTTTTTTCCCTTCTCAGTCCTGGATCCTGGGGTGGCTGATGCTCCCATTTCTGCAGTATTTACCTCCCAGGCAGCCTGGTCCTCTCCTTCTTGCAGGTGGTTATGAAGGCCCTGCCCCTTTATCCCTTCTCCTTTCTGTTCACAGCAGAGCCTAGGTGGATAAAAGGAAGGGGTGGACTGTACACTCTTGGCCATCAGTAGAGCTGAATGCATGAGGCTGAATGAGGAGAAAGGGGGGGAAGTGCCATTTGACCTTGGATAGCTGATATAGAGGCTAAGGGTTTTTCGGTTTGTTTTTTTTAAGATTTTATTTATTTGTTCATGAGAGACAGAGTGAGGCAGAGACACAGGCAGAGAGAGAAGCAGGCTCTCTGCAGAAGCCCAAAGTGGGACTCAATCCTGGACCCCAGGATCACGCCCTGAGTCAAAGGCAGACACTCAAACTCTGAGCCACCCAGGCATCCCAAGGCTAAGAGTTTTAAGATTGAAGGATCAATATTTGTATGTTAAAGCTAGATGATATTTTTAAATGAATTCATAATTGCAAAGAGCATCTAGCTGATTAATTAATGTGTCATAACTCACACTCAAGCACCATGCATATTCCTATATGTGAACTCCTGCACTATACATTCATTTCATGTTAAGTCTTAAAGTTTAATTAGTACATGAAGCTACAGGAATTAGAAGAATGCAATGGGATGATACACGTGTGGTATGTAAAAATGGTAAATGTTGGAAAGTATTTGGACCTTTTTTCTGGGGGAAAAGCAGTGTTGATATTTCAATGAAGTCTTTGGTGTCCGCTTATATGCTATTTGGGTTGCAACAGGTGACATGGCACTTCTGAGTTTGATTGGTGAGCCGAATAATGGGCTCAGTAAATATTGATTTGCTACCATGTCTTAGGCATCATGGAGAGGCAGCACAAGAAAAATATGAAGCAGCAGCTTTGAAGCCTGAACAACAGAACTCACCATCCTCAACCCAACTGAGCTTAACTCAGCTTCACTGAACCCGATCTGAGTCTCTCCGAACCCTGCACTTGCTACAACTCTGATCCTACAATCCTCTTCAGTTCCAGCTAGGTTGCTGTGTGAGACACTTCGCAGATTGGGTCAAAAGCTGGTACAGAAACCTAAACTGGAGAAGCCAGAGGCTACAAATAAGCAATCCAGAAGCCTGAACACTGTGGAATTAATGGTCCTGGGTTTGGACTACATACTGGATATAAGTGTATATTTCCTGGCTGGTGAGGTAGCTAGAGATATAGCAGGACCATCTACTGTGATCTGCTTTTTGGTGGCCGGCCTAGCTTCAGTGTTGGCTGGACTATGCTATGCAGAGATTAGTGCCCGGGTTCCACACTCTGGCTTTTCATATCTCCACACTTATGTCACTGTAGGTGAACTTGGGGCTTTTGTCACTGGCTGGAACCTCATCCTCTCCTTTGTTGCCTATACAGCCCTCGTGATCCAGGCCTGGACCTTAGCTTTGGACAATCTGTTTGGGAACCAAATCTCTCAGGCCCTGACTGAGAGCATTTCATTGCATGTTTACCGTGTTTTTGCAAAAATTCAAGGCTTCTTTGCCATGGGCCTGGTGTTGTTGCTAATAGAATTGCTGACTCTGAACATTAGGCAGCTGTTTTTGGTTTCTAAAGTGGTCACAGTGGTGAACCTTTTGGTTGTCAGTTTTTTCATCATCTCTGGCTTCATGAAGGGGGACCTGCACAACTGGAAGCTCACAGAAGAGGACTACATAAAGGCTGGACTCAATAAGACATCTAGCCTGGGTTCTCTGGGCTCCGGAGGATTCATGCCTTTTGGCTTCCAGGGGATTCTCCGTGGATCAGCTACCTGCTTCTATGTATTTATAGGTTTTGGATATATTGTTGACACAGTAAAAAGAACCCAGAATCCCAAGCGTTCCATCTCCATGGGTATTGTGATTTCATTGCTAATCTGTTTTTTGGTGTATTTTGGTGTCTCTGTGGCACTGACTCTTATGGTGCCTTACTACCAGCTCTGACCTGGAAGCACCTTGCCTGAGGTATTTGTTCATATAGGATGGGCCCCTGCTTACTATGCTGTAGCTTTTGGATTCCTCTGTAGTCTTTCTGCGAGCTTCTTGGGCTATATGTTCCCCATAAGTCAGGCTATATATGTGATGGCACAGGATGGCCTCCTCTTTCCTGTCCTTGCCAGAATCAAAACTGGCACATGTGCCCCCATCATGGGTACCATGATCTTTGGCATTACTGTAGCAATCATGACATTCTTCTTTGGACTCACTGAACTTGTGGACCTCATGTCACTTGGAGCCCTGCTAGATTACTCCCTGGTGGCTTTTTATGTTCTCATCCTCAGATATCAGCCTGAGATGGAGAGTGGAGGAAATGAAGCACAGGTGCAGGAGGAGAATGGATCTGCAACAGAGAAACCCACTCTACATCGAATATTTTTTCCAGGCAGCCCCACCCCCACTCCACTCTCTGGCCAGGTTGTCTCTGTTTGCTCCTCACTGCTTGCTCTACTGCTGACTCTGCTCTGCCTGGTCCTGGTGCAGACCCAGTGGCCAGGTCTGCTTTCTGGAGACCCAGTGTGGATCACAGTGGTTGTGCTGTTCCTGGTGCTCATCACTGGGATCACTGGGGTCATCTGGAGACAGCCACAGAGCTCCTCTCCCCTTCACTTTAAGGTACCTGGTCTGCCTCTCCTCCCACTCCTGAGCATCTTTGTGAATGTTTGTCTTATGATGCAGATGACAGCTGTCACCTGGGCCCTACTTGGTGTATGGATGCTGATTGGGTTTGCTCTCTACTTTGCCTACGGGATCCAGTATAGCCTAGTCTCTAACCATACTTAAGTTAGGGCCAAAATTGTAGACCTGAACTCAGCAGTACCAGTACATATTTGGTTGGACATTATCATACCTGAATGCAATCTGATTCCCCTGCACAACAATGGGGAGAACTCTTGAGCTGATGGAATGTGGGGCTTCCCATGGATAATTGGTAGGAAAATACTAATAGAGCTCTGCTTGTGTTGTGGAGTGAAGGATTTTTTTTTTGGTTGCTTTTCTTTTTTTACTAGTCTGCTTTTCAATTGTGTCTGTAGCTTCTTGCTGCCTTTAAAACAATTATTATTAAAAGAAACTAGACAAAGTGTTTTTGTTTTCCTTGGGTAAATACACAAGAGGGGAAATACTGGGTCATATAGTTATTCTATTTTGAATTTGTTAAGGAACAAGCGTACTCCTTTCCATAGTTGGTACACAAATTTACATTTCCATTGTGTATATTGTATATATATATATATATATATATATATATATATATATATACACACACATATATATATATCTTATATATAGAGATGTATCTATATTCATCTTCTTTATCTATTCATCTTTCGATGGACACTGAAATGATGAATACCCACCAATTGCTTCAATGTGGATAGAACTGGGGGTCATTATGCTGAGTGAAGTAAGTCAATTGGAGAAGGACAAACATTATATGGTTTCATTCATACAGGGACTATAAAACATAGTGAAAGGGATTATAGGGGAAAGAAGAGCAAATGAGTGGGAAATATCAGAGAGGGTGACAGAACATGAGGGACTCCTAACTCTGGGAAACGAACAAGGGGTAGTGGAAGGGGAGATGGGCCGGGGGATGGGGTGACTGGGTGATGGGCACTGAGGGGGGGCACTTGACAGGATGAGCACTGGGTGTTATACTATATGTTGGCAAATCGAACTCCAATAAAAAATATACCAAAAAAAAGGAAAGTTTATCATTGTGACATTGTTCAAATTAGGACATCAAGGAAGAGTCTTTCATGATATTCTTATTAAAAATATTATCTTAAAAAATATTATCTTGATTGTAAAAAAAGTTTTCACTAACCGTGCATCAGCATTGCTTTTTCTTCAGGTGTTCACCAACACTCATTCTTTCTTGTCTTTAGTTTCAATCATTCTGATTGATGTAAAATGATATCTCATCATGGTTTTAATTTGCATTTCCCTGATGTTTAGGAATGCTGACCATCTTTTCATGTGTCTGTTGGCCAGCTGTATGTCTTCTTAGGAACAATATTTATTCAGGTCCTGTGCCCATTTTTAAATTGGATTATTTAGGGTTTTTTTGGTATTGAGTTGTATAAGTTCTTTATGTATTTTAGATATTAACCCCTTTATCAGACGTATCATTTGCAAGTATTTTATATCATTCAGTAGGTTGCCTTTTTGTTTTGTTGGTTTCCTTTTCTGTGCAAAACCTTAGTCACATGAGTTAGAAAAGATGTGTCAACTCCTATGTTTATTGCAGCATAATTCACAGTAGCCAGGAAATGGAAGCAGCCCAAGTGTTCATCAATAGATTAATGGAAAAAATAGATGAATGGATAAAAAAGATGTGATACACATACAAACACAACCCTTCCCACACACACACTGGAATATTACTGAGACATAAATAAGAATGACATTTTGCTATTTGTAATGAAAAGATTGGACCAAGAAGTTATGATACTAGTTTTAAAAAGTCAATCTAAGAAAGGCAAATATCCTATGTTTTCACTCATATATGAGACTTAGGAAATTTTTTAAAATGAGCAAACAAGAAAAAAAAGAGACAATGAAAACCACCTCTGACTCCCAAATATAGGGAATAAATGAGTGACTGTGAAAGATGAGGTGGGTGTGAGGATGAGTGAAATAGAGAAAGGAAATAAAGAGTGCACTTATCATGATGAGCACTGAGACATGTGTGGAATCGTTGAGTCATTATATTTTACAGCTGAGAATAATTGTATATTAATTATACTGCAATAAAAAATGAAAGAAATTAGAAAAAGGCAAAAAAAAAAAGGATGAAATATGAACCCCCCTGACTTTAAGAAGCTTATATTCTAACACAATGGGTAAAGCATAGCTGTAACACAAAGTAGACAGTGTTTTCATAAGTAATATACAAATAAAGTGTCTTGGGAATTCAGAGTGGAGGATGATTATGGCTGGCACAGTGGTGAGGGTTGATTGGTGAAATCAGAGAAGATTTTGTAGAGGATTGGCATTTGAGTTGGCTCTCTCCAGGGACAGATAGGATTTTCCACATATGGGTGGCAGGAAGCAACTGCAGGCAGTGAGAACACCAGGAGGAAAAGCACAGGAAAATGAAGCAGTGTTCAGAGCACACTGAGCAGGTTGTGTAGTTTGAACCTTGGCTATGTGAAGGGGCAACAGAGCATGCACAGGTGTCTTGCAGCCAGAGCTTTCCTCTGAGCACAAAGCACTCTGGCTTTGAACCTACAGCCCATGCTGAAAATCCCTAAGGCTGGTTCTTCTACTTGGCGACATCAGCATTCTTGGATTTTCAAGTTTCTCTACTGTTGTCTGCTTTGGTCCACCTGCTCAGAAAATGCACATCTGAGAGCCATGTGTTATGGATCCTGATCTTGTTTCCACCGTTAACCAGCAATGTGAGCTTGGACAAGCCACTCAGTGCCTTCCATGATCTTCTTTTTTATCTATAACATGTGAAGTTAGAACCAAGCATTTGTAAAGTTGTGTGTACTTAAAAAAAAAATCCTATGATTTCCTCTGGCTCTTCTGACCTGTTATTCTCTCAAGTATGTCCCTTTACTGCACGTGATCTGAACCTGCATCCTGCCCACTTATCACTAGAACTCATTGTTGGAGCTTTAGAGGTACAATAAATAAGATCCTATTTTTCCCTTCTATGTTTGGAATAAACTGATAATCAAGGACATAGAGACAGATAATCAAACTATCAGCTTTAGATCCACAGCTTAAATTGGCTTGCTAATCCTACATCACTCAGACAGACTGACTTACCCCTCATAACAACTGACTTACTCCTCATAACAAGTAGTACTGAGCAACCTCTGCCTCCCAATACAGGAACCTACTTTTATTAGAATTTCTCCTGTATGATCAAGTTGGAATGCATGTGTCTTTTGGGCAGGTTGGCTCTGGATAAAAAAACAAAAAACTGGAAAAGGCTAAGCTGGGTATGCTCAGTTCTTTTTTTTTTTTTTTTTTTAAAGATTTTATTTATTTATTCATGATAGACATAGAGAGAGAAAGGCAGAGACACAGGCAGAGGGAGAAGCAGGCACCCTGCAGGGAGCCCGATGTGGGACTTGATCCCGGGTCTCCAGAATCGCGCTCTGGGCCAAAGGCAGACGGAAAACCACTGCGCCACCCAGGGATCCCCTGCTCAGTTTTATTTATACAACTCACTAATCAAAGTTACAGTGAAGAGGGATGGAGAAAGGCCAGGATTAGTACTCTGCTCAGTGATGCTCAAACTTCAGCAGGGGTCACCTCACCTGAAGGGCTTGTGAAAACAGATTACTGGGACTCCATCACCAACATTCAGAATTCAGTAGGTCTGGGTGGAGCCCAGAACTTGTACTTCTAACAAGTTCACAGGTGATGCTGATGCTGCTGGTCCAGGGGCCACACTTTAAAGACTCAAAGCTCCATATGAAGGCCTTGATGATGTAAAAATTAAGTGAGGGAAACAAAGGTGCACTTTCATTGTCTGGAAATTTTAAGGAGGAGGAGAGTATTTATACATTTTGGGATCAGGATGGAGCTGTGCTTGGATACAAAGGGATTGATAAAATTTCTAGGGATGTTACATTTAAAGTCCACTTCTGTGAAATGTTGAGAACTTAAAAATAATTATTAAACAGTCTCATTAGCCTTCCTCTCCAGTATTTATCAGACTTTTAGTGAAGCAACTGGTATCTAAACTATCTTTGAAGCTACTCAGGAGGAGCCGCAAGGCCAACTTCTTGATTGGCAGGAGTGTTAACACCCAACCAGGAACCAAAGTTTAACTGCCTTGGAAAAATGTTTTGAAAGGAAAGGTCCAGAGTGAGGGCACTACCCATCTCAGAGACAGAAAAGTGAACACCATGACCTCCAGGACAAAAGAGATTGAGTGGAGCTATCTAGGAAAGCAAGACTACCTGCAATTTCATGGGTGGATTGTTGGATTTGACAAGAGTTCTTTTTTAGGAACTTGGGATGGAACTTTTGTTTGGAGTTAGGAAGGAGCTCAGAGACTGAGAGAAACACAGGGAGGAGAAGGGAGGGAAGGGGGAACCAGGGCCATTATGGAATCCATACAAACTGGCTTCATGTACCCTGGCCCCTCTCTGCATTTCTTGAAGCACCTCTCCTGGGCCAAGGACATCCTTTGGGAGAAACTATTTCCTACTTAAACTTAGATTCATAGACCCAGGCCTCTCATTAGGAAATATCCTCAGAACACTCTTGAAATAGATGTTGATGTATGTTCTAGTATCCTGTTTATTACACCTCTATTTGGACCTTTCACTATTTTTAGAAATAAATAAATAAATATTCTAAAAAGTCTTCTAGGAATCTCAGGATATAGTGGTCAGTCAATACAGCTCTATTTTAATTGCCTCTGTTCTAAATGCCACTTATGGCTGCTTGGTACAATTACAAGCAGACCCTTGTCCCAAGTAGTGAGGGTTGAAAGTGTAAATATGGAAGTCAGAAAGAGGAGGGCATACAAGGATCCTGATGCTTCCATATGCTCTTAGACTGTAAAGGAACTTAAGGGACACACCCAGGATACCACCAGATTAAATGGGAAAATTAGTTTCAGCTGACCATCAGGATGGGCTATAAGAGCTGGAAGGAAGGGGAGGAAGGTCGGAGATGGAGATCAGTCAGGAATGGATTAAGAAAGGTTCCTCAATGTAGTGGAAAGGCTGTAGAATAGAATTGAGAGGAGGTATAGGATCAAGACTGGACAGAAGGAGTAAGGAAGGCCTCCCTGAAACTGTAAACAACTTACCCAAGCCCAAGGCTCATCCCAGAAAAAGTATGTCATCATGTGAAGAGCTGAAGTGAGGAAGGAGGTGATGGGCCTAAGGGTAGGGGGAGTGTTAGGGTGGAGCTCTGGTAGCTGGATCAGAGTTTCTGGACTGAATAGAAACCATTGGAATAATGCAAGAGTATTGCTCAGAGAAAGGGAATTTATGACCATGGTGTTTCAGGATGATCTTTCTCTTGAGGATGTATGGTTATAAGCTGGATTGGTGGACTCTCTCAGGATTCCCAATCATGGGTTTGCTTTCTCTACTGTAGAGTGGCTTGTTCATTGTTTGTTTTTCCTGCTTCTACTGGAGTCATAAAATGTGATTCTTTAATTCCCAGATATTTTGTTCTTTGGGTTGCTTCTCTGGGATCTTCATACTGTGTCTGGGGGCTCACTTTCCCTCATCGTCAGTAAAAGTGGGAAGAGCACAAGGACCACCCTGAACAACATAGCTGGGGGAAACAGAAATTATCAAAAACACTAGCCCTCTCTGCCCCTGCCATTCAGATGGTCTTCCTTGGGAATCCTGCTCAGGATCCATGAATGGACTTCAGAAGAATGAATAACATTTTTTTGAGGTGACCAACCTGAAAGGTGTCTATGATTCAACAAATGTGAAGAACCACTATTGTGACTTTGTGGAGGGTAGGTGGCTGGGGGCAGTCCCCCAAAGAGAGAAACATGGTACAAGCATCCTTAGTGCTAACTACAGAAGCCTCCAAGGGCAGCTGAAAGAGCTGAAGGAGAAAGAATTGGGAAAAGGGAAATGGATTCAGAGGGAGCTAGTAGGAGGGGTGTCTCATCTTCCCTGTTCTCACCCTCTTTCTAGCAGGTCCTCCTTCTTTGTATTCTGAATATCCTGAAGATTACAGGATTCTGATTCCCCTTCAATTTAAATCTATTGAGTGCCTGTAATTTTTTTATAGTAAATTTATTTTTTATTGGTGTTCACTTTGCCAACATACAGAACACCCAGTGCTCATCCCCTCAAGTGCCCCCCTCAGTGCCCGTCACCCATTCACCCCCACCCCCTGCCCTCCTCCCCTTCCACCACCCCTAGTTCATTTCCCCGAGTTAGGAGTCTTTATGTTCTGTCTCCCTTTCTGATATTTCCCACACATTTCTTCTCCCTTCCCTTATATTCCCTTTCACTATTATTTATATTCCCCAAATGAATGAGAACATATAATGTTTGTCCTTCTCCGATTGACTTACTTCACTCAGCATAATACCCTCCAGTTCCATCCACGTTGAAGCAAATGGTGGGTATTTGTCGTTTCTAATGGCTGAGTAATATTCCATCGTATACATAAACCACATCTTCTTTATCCATTCATCTTTCGATGGACACCGAGGCTCCTTCCACAGTTATTGAGTGCCTGTAATTTATTGGGCTCTGTACTAGGTCCTCTCACAACATTATCTCTTGCCATTCCCATGTCTAACCTGCTGTGGAGTCAATCCCTCCCTCAGTAATGACATGTTCAGGCCCCTTTCAATGCATTTTATTTTCCGCATTCATTCTTTTTTTTTTTTAAGATTTTATTGATTTATGCATGAGAGACAGACAGAGAGAGAGAGAGAAAGAGAGGCAGAGACACAGGCAGAGGGAGAAGCAGGCTCCATGCAGGGGGCCTGATGTGGGACTCAATCCTAGGTCTCCAGGATCACGCCCTGGGCTGAAGGCGGCGCTAAACCACTGAGCCACCAGGGCTGCCCTTCCCTGTTCATTCTTACCTCTATTCTCATTTCCCCTCCTCACTGGAAGCACTTGCTGTAGTCTATATAACAAATGCTTTCCAACCCATGCTTTACATGTGTATTTAGATATAGTCAATTATTTACCAAATATAGTCCTGCTTGTGTTAGGCACAGATATAGATGTGGGGAATACAGCCAGGAGCAAAACAACTTTAAAAATGTCCTGCTTTCATGTAGCTTACACTTTTATGGAGTGAGACAAATTATGAAAAAATAAATGAGTAAAACATATACTATCTTAAATAGTGACAAGTACTATGGAAAAATGAAGGGTAGGGAGATGCCATCTGTCTGTGGTTAGGAACAGGCCACAGTTGTATGTGGGGTGATTCAGGAAGGCAGTGTTACAAACTTGCTATTTCACCAAATGCAGTGAATATCTGGGCTAGAAGTGGTGCAGTAATAGTGGACGGCAACAAAGGCCCTGAAGTAGGGTCTTACCTGGTATGTTAGGAGGCCAGTGACTAGAGAAAAATGAGTGGGAAGAGAGAAAAACAGAAGGTGAAAGTAGCTGGGTCAGTGACAAATACTGTAGGACTTTGTAGGTCATTATAAATGCAGACTCCGGATTCTATTCTGAATAAAAAGAGAAACCAGTGGAAGGTTTTGAGCACAAGAATAATATGACATTTGACAATTTTAATAGGTATATTTGTCTTCTTGACAAATATCCAGCAGTTGTTGATTGTTTTTATGCTGACATAAATGGTTTTGTACTATACACATCATCCAGCTTTTACTTTTGCTACCAAATGCTGTTTCTGAGATCTACCCAAGTTGCTGTCTATAAATCTACTTTATTATCTCTGACTTCTGTGTAATATTTCATTGTGCCCACATGGCACATTTAACTTATTATATATTCCTCTAGGAACAGACACTGGCACAGGTCCTACTTCCTGCCACAAATAGTCCTGTGATGAACATGCTTAATGGGCTCCTTATGGACTAAGGAGAGAGTTTCCCAGAGGTGTGCACCTGGGAGAGGGGTTGTGGGATGGGAGGGTATATGTGCATCCTTAATTCCACTAGAATTGTGCTTCAGGATGGTGACCCAGTGATGCTCCGCCAGTGGTGTGTGATGGTTTGCATCTTCTCCCTGAATTCTCATGCAGATCCAGTGAGGAAGGTCAGGTGAGGTCCCTTGTGGATGAGGAGACTGAGGCTTAGAGAGAATGAGGAAATTCCCGGAGTCCATGTGGTCTGTGGAAGGGCCAAGTCTCATAGCCAGCCTTTCCTCCATAATGGTCATTGCTCTTACCTCCATAGTACCCAGCACTACCCCCTCCAGAAATAAAATGAGGCATCCACAGGCAAAGAGGCTATTATTACCATTATTATAAATATTGCATTTTTTGATGTCTGGCCTAACTCAGTAAGCCTAGGACCCCCCAAGTGTTTAGCACCATGGGATGACACGAGAGGGACAAGCACAGGTCAGATGATGAAGGAAGGAAGGAGATGAAGGAAGAGCAGTAGGAACCACAGAAGGGTTTGAAGCCTGGAGGTGGGTGGAGGATATCTCATCAAACTTGTTATGTAGAAAAGGTCCATGAGATAAGAACCAATCCTCCTTGTCTATCTCATGTACTTCTTGGTTAATCATAATACTGGAGCTGGTGAGTGGCAAAAAGGAGTCTAGATGGATTAGTGGACAGAAAATCTGTCCCATAACCCAAAGATTTCTTTTAACAATGTATAGAGAAGAGTTTTCAATTATTTTCTTGTGGTTTTTTTTTTAGATTTTTTATTTAAATTCTACCCAGTTAAAATATATGGTAATATTGATTTCAGGAGTCGAATTTAGTGATTGATTATTTACATTTAATACCCACTTGTCATCAAGTACAATCCTTAATACCCATTACCCTTTTAGCCCATCCCTGTCCATCTCCTTCAATCAACCTTCAGTGTGTTCTATATTAGACTTTTCAAATTTGACTTGATTTTTTTGCCTTTAGAAACCTCTACAAACATTTCCTAAAATTCTCTCAAAATCGAACTCTGAGTAAGGAAGAGAGTGGGGACTGCATCACTTAGTTTTCTCTGTTCTCCAGAGTCCTTTTTGGGGCATTGCTGTGAATTGTCCATCCAAAGCCTTGATCTCCTTGTGGAGCTGATCATTTAAATAGCAGCAGGGTAGGAGAAGGTAGGAGGAACCACATGGAAGGTATGTTCATTAAAAAAAATATATATATATTCAGACAATGGTTTGAATGAATTAAAAATAATTCTTTTTGAAAAATTAGCATGGAGTTATGATTCAGTATTTTGACACAAGTTCACAGAGCAGAGCAGGGTCTCCAGGCCCCTGACAGCTGACATCACAGATGGCACAGGGTGTGTATAGAGCACAGTGTGGCCAGTAAGGAGACTGTCTGCAGAAGCGAGCTCACCTTCTCTCCTGGAGCCCGGAGAAGGAGGAGACTCTCCCTCCCTAGGTTGTGGGTTACTGAGCTAGGTGACTTATTTTTCTCCCTACCCATCACATTCTCATGACTGTGGATATGAAAACTGTGAATTTTGCCTGATTGCTTTGGGTGAGGTATATTGAATGTCAGAATTCACAAAACCACCTTCCTGGCTCCTCTCCCTCCTCAGTACTGGACTCTGGAGTGGCTGCTGCCCCCATTTCTGCAGTATTTCCTTCCCAGGCAGCCTGGCCCTCTCCTCCTTGCAGGTGGTTATGAAGGCCCTGCCCCTTTCTCCCTCCTCCTCTCTGTTCACAGCACCCTTGTGGTCCTACGTGGGTAAAGGGAAGGGGTGGTCTGTACATTCTTGGCCACCAGGACAGCTGAATGGATAATGCAAAACGAGGGGAGCCAAAGTCCATCTGACCTTGACTAGCTGATGTAGGGGCTAAGGGTTTATGAATGGGGAACCAAATTTGTATTTTAACCTCAGATGATATTTTTAGAATGGGTCTATAATTGCAATGAGGCCATCCAGTCTGTGAATTTTATGTCAACTCATGCTCAAGCACTGCACATACATCCCATGTGAGAACTACTGTATGATACCTTTATGCCCTGTTGTGTCTCAGAGCTTAATTAGTACATAAGGCTACATGAGTTAGATGAACCTAAGTGGGAATGTATCATGTGATGTGTTATAAAGCAGAATGTTGGGAGCCATTGGCCCTTTTTCTGGGGGGAAAGCAGGGTTGCTTTTTCTATGATGTCTTTTGGTCATCAAAGTGATATTTGTGCTGCAGTAAGTGACATGGTACTTCTGAGCTTTAGCTGGTTGGTTGAACACCATTGTTCAATAAATATGTATTGTTTACTTAGGCACTATGGAGGGATAGCACATAACAGGAAACATTTGAAGCCGTAGCTTTGAAGCCTGAGCAATGGGCCTTCGCAGCCCCAACCCAACTCAGCTTAACTCAGCCTCATCGAACCTGATCCCAGACTCTCCACTCCTGGACTTGCTCCAGCTCTCTGATCCTAGAATCCTCTTCAATTCCAGCTAGAATGCTGTGTCAGGTACTTCGCAGAATTGGCCAAAAGCTGGTACACAGACGTATACTGGAAGAAGACGTGAATGGGTTGGCCCCTGCCAGAAGACTGAGCGCTCTGGATTTAGTGGCACTGGGTGTGGGCTGCACAGTGGGGGTAGGTGTGTATGTCCTGGCTGGTGAAGTGGTTCGAGATCAAACAGGACCATCCATACTGATCTGCATGTTGGTAGCCAGCCTATCTTCTGTGTTGGCTGGTCTGTGCTATGCAGAGTTTGGTGTCCGGGTTCCTCATGCTGGCTCCGCATATCTCTACACCTATATCACTGTAGGTGAACTCTGGGCTTTCATCACTGGCTGGAACCTTATTGTGTTCTTTGCTGCTCATACAGTTACTGTGGCCCAGGCCTGGACCTTAGCTTTTGACAATTTGCTTGGAAACCACATCTCTCAGACCCGGCATGAGAGTATTTCACCGAATGTTCCCCAAGTCCTTGGAGAAATTTTAGGCTTCATTGTTGTGGGCCTTGTGTTGTTGCTCATGGAATTGCTGACTCTGAGGAATAGATGGATTTTCCTACTTTCCAAAGTGGTCACATTAGTGAAACTTTTGGTTCTCAGTTTTGTCATCATCTCTGGCTTCATGAAGGGGGACCTGCACAACTGGAAGCTCACAGAAGAGGACTACAAAAAGGCCGGACTCAATGACACCTCTAGCTTGGGCCCTCTGGGCTCCGGAGGATTCATGCCATTTGGCTTCCAGGGGATTCTCCGTGGATCACCTACCTGTTTCTATGCATTTATAGGTTTCAGCATTATTATTTCCAGAGTTGAAGAAGCCCAGAATCCTGAGCGTTCCATCCCCATGGGCATTGTGATTTCGCTGCTCATCTGCATTTTGGTGTATTTTGGTGTCTCTGCATCACTTACACTTATGGTGCCTTACTACCAGCTCCGACCTGGGAGCACCTTGCCTGAGGCATTTCTCCATATTGGCTGGGCCCCTGCTTACTATGCTGTAGCTTTTGCATTCCTCTGTAGTCTTTCTGTCAGCCTCTTTGGCTTTATGCTTCCCATACGTAATCTGATATACATGATGGCACAGGATGGCCTCCTCTTTCCTGTACTTGCCAGCATCCAAACTGGCACATACACCCCCAATGTGGCCACTGTGATCTTTGGCATTATTGCAGCAATCATGGCATTCTTCTTTGAACTCACTGATCTTCTGGACCTCATGTCAGTTGGGGCCCTACTAGCTTACTCCCTGGTGGCTCTTTGTGTTCTTATCCTCAGATATCAGCCTGAGATGAGGTATGAGAGAAATGGAGTGCAGGTGCAGGATGAGAATGAACCTGCAGCAGAGAAGCTGACTCTACAGGGACTGTTTTTTCCAGGCAGCCCCACCCCTACTCCACTGTCTGGCCAGGTTGTCTCTGTTTGCTCCTCACTGCTTGCTCTACTTCTGACTCTGCTTTGCCTGGTGCTGGCCCGGTGGCCAGGTCTGCTTTCTGGAGACCCAGTGTGGATCACAGTGGTTGTGCTGCTCCTGGTGCTCATCACTGGGATCACTGGAGTCATCTGGAGACAACCACAGAGCTCCTCTCCCCTTCACTTTAAGGTACCTGGTCTGCCTCTCCTCCCACTCCTGAGCATCTTTCTGAATGTTTGTCTTATGATGCAGGTGACAGCTGGCACCTGGGCCCTACTTGGTGTTTGGATGCTGATTGGGCTTGCTATCTACTTCAGCTATGGGATCCAGCACAGCCTGGTCCCTTAACCCCACTTCGCTTAGGGCCTAAACTGTAGACCTTGAACTCAGCAGTGCCAGTACATATGTGGTTTGATATTATCACACCTGAATGCTGTCTGGTCCCCCTGCACAGTAATGGAGAGTACTTTTGAGCATATGAAAAGCCAGGCCTCCCATGGGTAGTTGGTAAAAGAACACTAATACAGCTCTGTATTTATTGTGAAATGAAGGATGTGTTTATGTTCTTTCTCCTTTTTTTTTTTTTTTGTTTTGATATACTTTTCAATTGTGCCTGTACTGCATACTGGATTTTATAAGGTTATTATTAAAAGAAACTAGACAAAATATTTTTGTTTTCTTTGGGTTCATATTCAGTAGTGGAAATACTGCATAATATGGTAGTTTTATTTTTAATTTTCTGAAGAACTTCCAGAATGATCTCCATAATGGCAGCAGCAATTTACATTCACGCTGACAGTTCATAAGGGCTCCTTTTTCTCCACATCCTTGCCAACACTTGCTATTTCTTGCCTTTTTAATTTTATCTATTCTGTGTAAAGTGATACCTCAGTATAGTTCTAATATACATTCCCCGATGATTAGTGATGCTGAGCATTTTCCATGTGCCTGTTATCCATCTGGTGTGTCTTCTTTGGAAAATGTTTATTCAGGCCCTCTGTCCATTTTCTATTGGATTAGTTGTCGTTTTTTTGGTGTTGATCTGTGTAAGTTCTTGGATGTTAACATGTTACTGGATATATCATGTGTCCTGTGGGTAAGTTGATTCTGGATAAAAAGAGAAACCCAACAAAAAAGTGAACATGGCTGAGCTGGGCACATTCAGTGCTATCTTCAATTCACTAATCAAAGTCACAGTAATAGAAGGGGTAGAGAGAAGCCAGGAATAGTACTCTGTTCAGTGATGCCTAAACTTCAGCAAGTGTCACCTTACCTGGAGGGCTTGTGAAAACAAAAGACTGCTGTGACTAATCCCCAGGCTTGGGAATTCAGTAGGTCTGGGAGAGACCTAGAACTTGTCCTAATAAGTTCCCAGGTAATGCTGATGCTCCTGGTCCAGGGACCACATTTTGAAAACCAAAGCTATAGCTGAAGACTTTCCACATGTAAAGATGAAGGGAGGGAAACAATGGTATACTTTGAACATTTACCATCATTTAATTAAACATTTAGATTAAAATATGATTTTAATCCTTTCACAGTGGGGAAATCAGTGAATTGTTTTACAATGTATATGTATACCAAATCACCACAATGTACTCATAAAATATCTTACAATTTTATGTCAATTATACCACAATAAAGCTGAAATTTTAAAAATGAAATACCACAGTTATCTATGTATCTTTATTTTCTTTATGATTGTAAATGATAGGTAAGGAAGGTATCTTGTTTACTGCTGAGAGCATCCAGCTGGGGGACAGGCACATAATGAGCATTTAATAAGTTCATCTTAAATTTAATTGAGCCTTACACACTTTGGTACAGAGAAGTCTCCTTCCTTTTAGGCTAGCACTGTGCTATTCCTTTAAAGCTATCTTCTGGGAGACTTCCTTGACAAACAGCATTTCCCTCCATCCAGAACTATATCTGGAAGTGCCCCTAGACTTGTACTAAGCATCTAGAACTGTACCCAGGCATTTCTAATTTTGCCTTTGTGTGGCTGGCCTTGAGTTCTTGTCACTATCCTGTCTGTTCCATCAGAGTGGAACCTTTCTCAAAGCAAGGAATAGGTTCTTGCCTTCCTCTAGATCCAACATTAAGAACAGTGTTGTTTATTCAAAGAGCAACAGGAAAAATATAACCATGGAGCAGGATACCTGACATGACTCCACCTGCTCCTGCTCCATCTGTTCCTATGGAATATGAGGAGGCACTGGAAGCAATGAAATTTATAGAAGCTGTAACCAGCTCTACCTGACTCCAGAATCCCTGAAGATGAGACTGGCTCCAGTGTGGGCCAAGAGGCATCTTTCTTCATGCAGAGTTTTATGGTTCACATAGAAGGGCCAGTGTTTTTCTATTGTATTGATATTTGAGGTCTGCCCTGAGAGGGAGGTACTTTCTTACTTGTGGAATTTCTCATTCCACAATTTCTCACTCCCCAACAGGGAGTAGGTGACTCCAGACCTGCTAGAGGTAGGATTACTTATATATTTACTTGCTTATTTAAGATTCTTCTTTGAGGTACTGGTTCTAAAACTTTGTGAGAGCATCTAAGATATCTCAGTGAGAGAGAATGTACACCCCCAATGCGGAATAAAATGGACTGACACAGGAGGAATTAATAACAGGATAGGGATTGAGTCATCATTACTTTGGAGGGGAAGGTATTAGTAGAAACTGAAAGACAGGTTTTGGTCAAGAGTTACTTCCTGGAGGAGGATGCTAATGGGGCAATTTGATAAATAAAAGAGGGATAGATGAGTTGAAAAGGAAATAGGACAGTAATTCTAGGCTACATGGACCTTTAAGAGTAATGAAGGAATGAGAGTCTTGTGAGGGATATGTTTTCACATTTGAAAAGAATTTATAAGCCAGGTTTGTATTGTCTATTGTGCCATGGAGCAAAATTTCTGAATCAGGAAGGGATGAGATATGATTCTCACAGCCACCTAGAGAATAGACAGAAGTATGTGGACAGATAGACTCTTTCTGGGAGACAGTTGTAGCAACTGCTACAGTCATGTAGATCCTGCTCTTCTAATGTGGTCCATGAACCAACAGCATGGGTGTCCCCTGGGAGCTTGCTAGAAATGCAGCATCTTAGGCCCCAACCCAGACCTACTGAATCAGAAGCTGCATTTTCAAAAGGCTCCCAAGTGATTTGTATGCTCATTTACGTTTGAGAAGCACTGGCCCAAGATGATTGATGATATCTGGGCTCAGATGAGCACTATAGAAGGTCTGACAACTTCAGAATTGGGAGCACAGAGGAGGGTCCTAGGCTGGGGAAATTGAATTTGGGGAAGAGAAAGAAGTGTGGGCCCTGGCTGCCCTCCTGTCTCCAGGCTTCCCACACCAGTCACTATGGCAGGGTTCGGCATTCTGCCCACTTTGAAACAATGCCTGTTGTGCCCTTGCAGGAGTCTACTTGGTCTTCAGGGGCTCTCCTGGGGCAAACATTGCATGAGTTGGGACTGCTGCCCATTCTCTTACCCCTTCTTCATATGATGGCCCGAAAGGGACTGGGGAGGTCATTTTAGTCATGCCCACCTCAGGTTTGTGCTGAGGAGACTATGGAGGTTGTAGGGATGAAATAGGAGTTCTTAACTACCTGTCCTGGAAATTAATATACTTTCATCTTTCAAAAGCTTTAAGGAGACATCAGATGACTGCATGAGGAATTATATCCTGGTAGGGACAAAAGTAATGCTTTTTAAGGGATTTTTTATTATTCTTAGTGGATTAATAATAAGGTACATGAGACCTATAATTCCAGAGACGTAATGAGAGGCAATGGAACAATGTTACCAAGTGGGCATTTGAGAATTTTCCTAGGCTTTTAAGGGCTTGTTTACTTTATCCCTAATCAGAATGCATGATTAAAGACAGGCCAATATTGAAGGAAAACAGATTGAGATTGAATATAAGGAAGAATATTCTGAGATTAGCAAGGTGAGGGTGCAGGCTATCTGGCCATGTGCATGGCTGTCTCACTTGGGTTTGGAATGTTTCGGATAAGCTCCTGCCCAGAAACAGCAAAATGTACAAAATGAACTCTCAAAATACTTTTTTTTTTAATCCCAAGAAATCTCCAGTCAACTTGTCAAGTGAAAGAGTGGGGTGGATGTGTGGTATATATAAAGTGGTAAGGAATGGGGATAATGAATGACAAAAGAGAAAGAACATTAGTGCATTGAAATCTGTCAAAAATTGTGATCAGGTCTTAGATTTAGGAGAATAAGTTGCATGTTAGAGCTCATATAAAAGTTTTAGGTTTCCACATTCTTCCTCTCACCATGTATTTGTATTACCTCATTGATGCGATTTGAAAACCTCCTAAGGGAATCAGAACATCTCTGTTATGTATTACTTCTTTATACCTCCAGAACCCACAGAGTGATGATGATAATAGCTACTATTACTGAGTAGTCTACCCATGCACTTTGCATAATCACCTATTTGATACAAAATCTGTAGGAGTTGAGTATTACTATGTTCACTTTACAAAAGATGAAACTAAAGCTAAGGAGGTGCAAAGTACAGTGAAGTAATTTGTGCAAAATGAGTAATGAAGCTAGGATTTGTACCAAGCTTGAGCAAAGCTCCTGCTGCTAACCCTTGAGCTATACTGTGCAAGGAGTAGTAGCTCAGTAAGGGGTAGATGATACTGAGACCTGATGGCATAGAGGCAATTAAAATACAGGGGATAATTCCAAATAATGAATAATGAAAAATCAATTTCTATTTGTGGCATGTAGTCAGAGACACAATGACACATGCAGCTCATACCCAGATACTCTCTCCTTCACCTTCACTGTGCACCACCCTGCAGTCAGGAGCTTGGAAAGGGCAAGAGGCTATCTAGTATATTGATAATTGAAAGTCCCGTGTGTGTGCTAGGTATATAGACATATGTTATTGAATTTGAGCGGGAATAAGCACCAAGGAACGGGGTACATTTTTCTCGGTAGGCCTAGTATGTTTAGCTGTAGTATGTGTGCCTGTGTGTGGTGGTGTGCATGTGTGTGTGCACATGTGCACAATTCCTGAAGGAGTTCAACCAGCTATAAGGAACTAGCTGCCTTCCCTCCTGTTGCTTCCAAGTCTGGCTTGGAAGGTTCAGGAACTGAAAGCGCAATGTGTGCAAGGAACGAGAGAAGAGACAGACACAAACTACTGTGGGGATCAGGAGACCAATGCAAAGCCCGCCAGAGTTCCAAGCTCATAGAGGCTGCTGCTTTTATTAGGTGCATTGCTGAACACTGCGGGTTTGAAAGAGAGATCTCTACATTAGATAAGTCGGGTAATACAAAGAGGCAGGCTGGAAGCAACTTCTAACAAACATCCCTCCCACAGAGAGTGCACAAGGAAGTTTCAAGAATGATGAACAGTCCAGTCTGGTGTTCCAGTTGATTGCATCCTGCGTTCAGGATTTACTTTTCTTTTCTAGGTACAAACCTCTCTTTTTCAGGCCATGGGGTGTATTTCTCAGGATTACATATTAAAAGCCTCTTTTCTTGGATCTATTTATGATACAGCAGGCCTGTTTCCCACACCTTCCCTGGCCCTGGTTTGTGTGTTTGTACCAAATCCTGATAGTAACATTTCGTCTACTTTCAAGGGAACCTCAATGAGTTTTCTTTCCGGGAAGTTTATGGCTAAGATTCTGGGCTGCTTTGGAGCCCCTATAAGTCAGCTACTATCTGGATAGGTTTGCAGAGAAAGAGAAACAGCAGCCACAAGTCAATCCCCTCTTGACTTTTCTTTCCAGCCTAATACACAGTCGTCCTTGAATGTTCACCACGCATGTAACCACTTCTCTCCTAGAACCCCTTCATATAAGGTACTAAGAGAAGTTATTTTATTTACATCTTTGCTTCCAAGTGAGACTATTTCATCCATCCCAAAAAGAGGAGAATTAAAAATTATATTAATTAAGGAACCTAGAGTTGAGATTGTGAGAAATTGGTCACTTGTGAAACTAAATGCATAGAAAGCAATGAGCTTTGGCAGAAGCAAGGATGGTAAAAGGAGTTGAATGTCTCTGTTACTTCTTTAGAAAACTTGAAGCCAAGCTCCTGGAAGCGGGAGACAGGATGACCTATATACATGGTTTGAAGGCAGATACAGCACAGGAACCACCCCTCCTCCACCTTCCAATGCCAGTGCTGGGGAGACTGTTTTATGAGGGATTTCTATAACAAACTACTTTACCTCTGACATTTCACAACATTTCTTGTCCAGAGAAAGAGGAAATATAGATTTATATTGGTACATTGTCTCTACAGATCAGATAGAGGAAAGTTGACTATGGAGATGGAAGAAGGAGAGGTTTCTCCCTTTTACTCTCTCATGATGAACAGTTCAACATCAAATAATGCCCAAAGTCAAGAAGTCCTTCCCAGTTAGCTAGATCTTTTCCTTTGGAGTTCCATCCTTTCAATCTCTGACTACTGAAACCCTACACAATCATCATAGTCCAATTTAAATGTTACTTCTTGTATACACCTTTCTGGATAATTCCACATCAGAAGCAATTTATTCCCTTTGATCTCCTTTAGACCTTTGTGTCAATCTACCATGGCTGTCTCCACACACTGTCTTCAGTTGTAGTCACTCTGTGTCTGTCTTCCCCATGTCCTTTACTCAACTGTAAGCTTTTGGAGTGGGGAGACTATGCCCTGTATATTTTTATATTCTCTCCAAAGGGCTTAACACAGAGCTAAAGAATTGTTAAATAACTTTCATGTGTGGTATATAGTTGTAGGAAAAGAGGCTATGGGTAGAGATGTAGAAATAGAGGCTCATGAATATTGATTAAGGATATTGTTAATATAGGTCTGGACATGATACTTTCAGGTATAGATCAAATTACAAGGAAATTTTTATTCATCCGGTGGATTTATTCCCATATATTTATTCATCATTCTATCTATTATTCAAATATAGAACTTTTCATACTGGGAAATAGACAATAAGGAAAAAAAAGAGTTCAAATAATTACAGAGTATGAGGAGCACCAGAAGGAAATAAACAGAGTCTTGTGATAAAGAATGACAGGGAATTTTCTTTAGATAGGGAGGACAGGAAAGGCTTTTATGGTCACTTTCATATATTTACCCTACTATGATTATGACTTAATTCAATTTCTAATATGAAGAGCAATAATAATAAAATCAGTAACAGAATGAGGAAAACAGCCTTCCCTTCAGGGGGCATGTTTTGTCAACCCAACCTTAGGTTTGGTTCTATCTTTGGTTCAAGTTCCTAACCTCCCCACTGGCTTGGGAAAAGGATAAATCAGGGTCCTCCCTTACCCCAGAAAAGACCCTGCCCCATCTTCTCCAGTTTAGGATTCAAGAAACAAAGCAGGAGTTAAAAGCTTTAATCTTGCTAGAGACTTGGAGACAGATCAAGGCAGAAGCCTCTGAAGTAATGCCCCAGGATATGAGGAGCTGGGGAAGAGATGGAGACAGAAGTTCACAGAGAGACTAACTGCTGTCACAGAGACTCCCTCTCACCTCCCACTTCAGTCTCAGTCGGCTCTGGGCTCTATATTTCCTGGGGGAGCTGCTCAGGGTTTGGGGCTTTTGTAGGGGAGATATCCCCTGAGTGACTTTAGAGCCCCCCCCCACCTGCCATCTGCATCATTCCTGGATCCCTGCTCTAAGGCTGAAGACAACCCAAGCTGTGAGGAGCAGGCAGTCTGCCACTATCCCAGCTGCCTCAGCCAGCTCTGTCATTACCAGGGCCTTCTTTTGACTACTTTCCTGCCTCCTTCTTCTGGCACAAGTTGGTAGCATTAGTTTTTGTCTCTTGCAGAGCAAGGGTCACATTAGAAAAGGCTTGGGAGAGTGTAACAGGAATCTAAGACTGGTAACTGGAGCTATTACACCCATAACCCTTTCCTGAGCCCTGCCTCCTGTTGGTATAACATGTTTTGGTCCATAGTTCAAGACAAATGGTTCATCTTCTCACAAGGGCCTTGGCCTCGGTGGAGTTGGGGACAATGTTCTACACATTCACTCCCTCTACTCTTCCTTCTTCAGTCTTTTGATTCTCTGCCTGCAACCTCTCCCTCCCTCCCTTCCTCCCTCCTTGTCACTCCTCTCCACCTCATGCCTGCTCAGCTCTTCCTGCCTTCTATCTGTGTCATACTGCTTCTCTTTTTCCTCTCAACCTTCTTCATCTATAATTCCAATTTTGAAGAGATGGGGAGATGAGTTTTAAGGGCAGTATCTGTGAGTGTGCTTTGGACACAGCAAGAGGCATGGTGGTCAGACATCAGGAAAAACCTGATAGGTACTAACAAAGTGTCCTAAGTGCCTCCTGACCCATCTTCCCTATTATATGGGGCTGAGGTGCAAAGCACAGACTTAAATAAAATTGGTTAGGGATCCCTGGGTGGCTCAGCGGTTTGTCACCTGCCTTTGGCCCAGGGCGCGATCCTGGAGTCTCGGGATCGAGTCCCGTATCAGGCTCCCGGCATGGAGCCTTCTTCTCCCTCTGCCTGTGTCTCTGCCTCCCTCTCTCTCTCTCTCTCTCTCTCTCTCTCTCTCTCTCTCTGTGTGTGTGTGTGTGTCTATCATGAATAAATAAATAAATCTTTAAAAAAATAAAATAAAATAATAAAATAAAATAAAATAAAATAAAATAAAATAGGTTAGATTAAGGGTCAAGAAGCCCTCTTTGCCTGATGTCTAGCCTTAGCAATACCCTAAGTATGAGAAATCACTGGCAAGTGGGAGAAGATCCATCTGGGGACTGGGTGTCCTCAAGTTCATCCTCTCTTCAGTCATAAGAAAAGTGGAGCCGTCCACTACTTCCACAAGTTCACAGTTAACCTCATGAGTTAACTTGGCTTTTAAGAAGCAATTTTGTTATACCAGCCACATAGAACTCTAGAACTGTTAAAGGTGATAGTTAAATTAATGATTACCTAGGAATCCAACTTATTTTTATGTTGTTCAAGTAATCATATGTCCCTAGGCTCCCATTATTATCCCAACTGAGCGAATGAAGATTGTGTACACGTGAGCTATCGTAGCAATTTCTCTGAAATTTACCTCAAGTTGTCCAGCTTAGGCAAACAGCAAATATTCAGAAACAGTTCATAGGAACTACAATTTAACATCCACGAAGGTGTGTTACTGAAGCATAATTTTTCTCTCTAAAATCATCCTCATTTCCAAAGAGAGCCAGATTCAGAACCACCTCATTTGAAAAATAGGTCCAGTTTTAACAAAGCTGGCCTAATTATTTACATAAGCTCAGCAAGAATCGTGATTGACCTTATAAATTCTTTCAAACTTGCTTTGCTGGAACCCTTCAGAAGCAATCTCTAGATTGAACCTCTTAAGGCTAGAAGCCAAGCCTGCCATCAGACTTAACTGCAATACTTGTAGATTTGGGTGAATTCCCCTTCCCCAGGTCCCCCCAATATCCTGAGGTTTCCTGTACCTGCCAGCAAGTGACATTCTTTCCTCACGTCATAAGACTTCTGGGAACTCTGTAAGCCAACATTTCCAAGGGGCTTTATTGACTCTAAAAAATAACCTTAGCCCCTTAAAGCTATCTGGTCCTATCTGAATCTATGTATGTCTCTCTCAAACATGACGTTCCAGTCAAATCCTTGGTAAAGTAACCAGTGTTTCCAGTGGTGTCCTTTTACAAGAACAAATTCTTATTGAACTTCTGCAAACAACTGTAATTGTCATAAAAGAAAGAATACAAGAGTTTCTGAACTCTGGAGGGTTCAGGTGGAGAGAAATGTTAAAGGTTTCAATTTGTTCACAAAGGAATATTTTTATCATGTTTCTGTAACCCATAGATATCTTAAGAGAAAGTCTCTTTAAATCTGACAGAGCCAGCATAGAAAACCGGCAATGTTTCAGAGTCACAAAAACCATAAGCATCTTCCTCAGTTCATTCATCCCCATGTTACTAATTGTTGTTCTGTTTGAATGCAGCTTTTGCATTAGTTGCAGAAAACTTTACCTGGTTTAGTTTTATGATTTTAAAGATTAAAAAAAAAATCTGTATTTGTCAAAAGTCCTTTCCGTGAATCTCCTTCAAGAGGAAATTCATTTTGCAAAAGTGTTAGAATAATAAATGTAAGAAACAGAAGACTCAAAAATGGACATGATTCAAGATCTGATGACAGTTCACTATAATGCAGTTGATGAGGAAATCTGGTTATTTCCGTGACATTCAACATTTCATAATTAGAATGTCAAGTGAGGACAGCCCCAGTGGCGCAGCGGTTTGGCGCCTCCTGCAGCCTGGGGTGTGATCCTGGAGACCCGGGATCGAGTCCCACACAGGCTCCCTGCATGGAGCCTGCTTCTCCCTCTGCCTGTGTCTCTGCCTCTCTCTCTGTGTGTCAATGAATAAATAAATAAAATCTTTAAAAAAAATAGAATGTCAAGTGATAAACCTATACCAGGACATACCAATATCCAATTTCAGTTGCCCATTGCTCCAAAGCCAATACTCAAGAGAGAAATTTCGATCGGAAAGGAGTATGAGCTTTATTCAGAAGCCTGGCCACCTGGGAGGAAGGAGGACTCTTGCCCAAAGGCCAACTCTGAGTTTTCTGTCTGACCCATGGGTTATTAAAGGAGCTGAGGGCAGTTAATCAGTAAAGGGAATACAGTGGTCCATAACATTTATTGATTACATGCACTTGATGGTATCAGCTACAAATATTATCTCAGCACTGGGAGGTTGTACAGGGGGGTCTGGTTCTCAGGTGCATGTGAGGCTGGCAGGTGGGGGTGTTATACAATAGTCTCTGGGTTCTTTTTCATGAATGCAAAAGGGCTCTGCTATTTTCTGGGAGAGGATGTATGATCTACAAGGATACAGAGAAAGGTTAGTTACTCAATCATGGGGGCTCAGGGTGCTGGCTAAAGCTTGAAGAATAGGAGGATGATTGTCTCTGACAGGGCTCCACCAGGGGTAATTAGCACTTCATGTCCTTTTGATGCAAGGGCTCAGTGCTCCATTGTGAACATTTGGGCCGTGGTCAGCTATATTAAATGTTACTATGGAAAACTCAAACTGCAAATAGGTAAGAGACATGATGGACCAGGAAGGGTGGGGGCAGGGTTGAGGCAGAGGATTCGTCTGGAGCCAGCCAAGCCAGATTCAAGTTTCCTGAAGTGTGCACAACTGAAGGCCTGAGGCTGAAGGAGACTGGGTTTCTGTTTCAGTGACAGCAGGACCAGAAGAGTGTTGGGGAGACACTCACCACAGGGGCTGGGTAATGGAATGGAGTAGATTTCCACAGGTGGACATATTGATGATGGAAAGTTTACCTGTCTTCTAACCCCCACAAAATTACTAGGTAAATTTTATTAAGTTCTCCCTACAGCTGAAAGAATTGAGGCTCAGAGATGTTATATCAAGTGCCCAGGGTAACACAGCATAATAAAAGGCAAAGACAGGACTTGAACTCAGGTCCCTGGCTCCTGAGCTCTAGCTCTTCCCACCTCACCACTGTGCAGAGGTCATTTTTTTGTAATGTGTCTGCCTCACTTCAGGCCTGGGGGTGGGGGTGAGGTGGGGGTGTGGCATGTAGGTGCTCAAAAGTGTGTGTTGTATAAAAAAATGAGTTATCTCTGCAGGTTGTACTTCCATAGTGTGGGCCACAGTCCTAGAGACTCAGGAGGCAGGAAGGGGAGAGAGCAGAGGAGCTCCAGTGTGGGCCTAGAAACTTGAAATAGGTGTTCTGTGGATTTCCCTGCTTTCCCCTGGACTTTCTAGCCCTCTAGACTCTAGAGGTCTAGGCTCTGGGTCCTTAGAAGGAAGGAATAGAGTGATATGTGTGCACAGGTGTGTTTGATGAGTGTATGAGAGTGTGTAAATCTGGGTGTGCAGGACTGCATGTAAATGTGAGAGTTTGTGAGGATGTGTCTTTGTGTTGCACACATGTGAGAATGTGACATATGGGTGTGTATATGTCTGTATTTTGAGGGTATGTGTCTGTGTGCATATATGAGTGTGAGCATCTGTGTGTGTGAATCTGCATGTGTGCATGTATGTGTGTGCTGTCCCAGGGGAGCCTGAAGATTCAGAACTGAAGATGTCTTTGATTTGATTTGTGCCCATTTCCCCCAGGTTTGAGGCTATGTTAGAGTGGGGGGAGGGGGAGCCAGAAGAGGGAGGCTGTGAGTCCTGAGGGTGGGGATGGGAACCTGAGCAGGGGGTGCGTCTGCCCTGCCAGGCACAGGAGGAGGGCATCAGGGTCCCGGGTCTGAGGCTGGGTGCAGACTGGGGCCTGAGGCCTGCACTCAGGGCTGCATGGGAAGGGCTCAGAGGCCCTGCTCTGACCAGGGAGGGCCATAAAGAGGGGGGGCTAAGGTGGGAAGGAGGCCAGAGAGTGGGGGTCCAGGCCTGCTCTCTCCCTGCCCCTACAACCAGAATGTGGGAATGAGGGCACCAGGCTGCAAGTCCTAACTCTAGGCTCCCCTCATTTAGCCTGAGGGCCTCAGGGTCCCCAGAAGTCCTCATGTGCCACCTTCTGAGGCTGGGATGACCTGAATCATAGTGGATACTTCTGTCTCAAGTCAGTACTACCCAGACAGGTCCAGAACAAGTCCTTGTCTCCTGGAGGCCTCTGGTGAGGCCATGTATGGATCTTTACTGAATTTCCCACAAGCTGAGGCTGTCAGACCTCTTATGCTGGAAAGTTCTTACTGAGTCTAACTCAAATCATCTTGTTGTACTTTTTGCCCATTAAGGCCAGGGTCAGTTTGTGAAGTCAGGACCAGAATCACTAGCCCCCGCATGGGAGTAGTTTCATCTGGATAGGGAAGTGGATCCGAGTATAGGGACCCCGACAGGATGTGGGGTAAAGCCTGGTGAGTCGCAGGGGTCAGACCTTTCCTGGGCAGGAGGGAGGTGATCAGCAGGGCAGATCCAGAGCAGGGAGCTCAGAGACCACCAGCTTTCCCTCTGTTCCCCTGTCTCCACAGCCAGTGCCAGGGAACAACACAGAGGCTGTGGTGGGAGGGACCCGATTAGAGCAGGGAAAGTGCTTCCCTGTGTGCAGCTTCCAGGAGCCCCTGGACACACAGGGCACAGAGCAAATGAGGGATGGAGAGAAGCTCCTCTGGCAGCTCAGGAAGGAGGAGCAGAGGGCAGGGCTGGGGGAGTCTGAGGAGAGAGGGTGTGGGTGCTGAGGCCGGGGTGTGCACAGCAGGTGTGTGTGGCCCGCAGGTCTGGGCTGGGGGGTTCACAGTCCTTGTGCCCAGGTCTGTGTGTGAGCAGGTATCACCCAGGGAAGGGGTGGCTGTGACATCAGGTTATTGAAGCCCAGGGCTGCGAGCTGCCTTCCCACTGGGCCTACAGAGTGTGCTTTGCTTTTAGGGGCAGCTGTGGGCACCCAGGGAGGACCCCTGGATTGGGAATGGAGCCCACGTGGGCTCCAGGGCTGGCTCTAGTTGTCAGCTGGGCCCCTGGAGGCCTCACCTCTGGGAGCTGCGCTGCCACCTGCTGCCCAAGCATAAAGGAACAGCCAGGTGGCCCTTGTGTGCCAGCAGCCCCAGGGCTGGGGCCAGGAAGGGAAGGGGCTGCCGCGGGGGATCAGGGACGCCGGTGGGGAGGGCGGCAGGAGGCTTCCCTGAGCTCGGAAATTCCCGGGTTCTCCCTGGAGCCCCGACTCCCCAGGCTGGGCGCCCCCCCTCTCTCAGCGCCCAGGGCCCAGGGCGGGTGTGCGGGGAGCGCCCCTCTCTGCCGCCCTCTGGTGGCCGCGGAGCGCGTCGCAGGCCGCTGCGGAGAAGGTTCCGATCGCGCCCCCAGGGTCTCGTCCCTCGCCCCCTGGTGGAAGCTCCGTGTATGACAAGAAGCATTCTGTGATCCTCCAACCTCCTTTTCCCCCTGGCTTCTGGAAGCACTCACCACCTCCTTAAGGCTGCGATAGTCTTCCTGAGATTTAATCCTGTTTGCCCTTGCCTGAGGTTTGCTCTTGGGGATGTGTGGTGGAGACCAGGGGCTGAAATAAAGATAATGAGCAGAGAGAGCAATTTCTGTTCCTCCTTGGGGTCCATCTACAATTTCACCTTAAGAAGGTCATTGAAACGTTGCAAGGAATGATGGCAGAGGTAGTGACATTCCTGGAGAACATGGGTCTGGAGCCGACCAGGCATGATGAGTCTGGGCTTCTGTGCATTTGCCCCTGAGCTCAGCCCATCAGCCTCAGCAGGGAGATGGATGGGCAGGAGGCAGGAGGCAGGAGCCAGGGATGCTGGAGGAGATGGCAGATGGACAGATGCTGACAGGACTCCTTATCTCTAGCTCAGGGATCCGCTCTTTGGGGATCATCTTTACAATGTGCAGTGCAACTATCCACATACTTACCAGAGGCACATTTTTGTCCTTTAGGGTGGATCTAATTTTGGAAAATTGCCAAGGTTTTTCTGAGGCTGCTGAGGACGCAAGAGGGAAGGTGTCCTGCCCCCCAGAAACTCCCTGAGAGCTGGGAAGAGCTCGCTGACAGCCAGGGAAGAGAGGCACAGGGCTCTAGGAACTCCTTCAGCAACTATGTGTGAGTGGAGTGAGTCAAGGGCAACTGGACCAGGAAGACACAGAGGTCTAGAAGGTTTCCAAGGAGACAAGGAGATTGATACTCTAGCAAGGAGCAGGAACATGGAGAGGAGAGGATCAGAGAAGTCAGAGCTCTCAGAAAGTGCATGACCTTGGGGGAGGGAATGTGAGCCTTGGAAAGAGATGAGTAGGAAATGTGTGTGTGTGTGTGTGTGTGTTTCTCCTTCTAGTATTTACCAACCCTAGCTCTAAGGAAATCCTTTCCAAATCTATCCTGAATTGCTTTTGCTGTAACTAAGCCCATCTCTCTAGTGGAGGCAGTTTCTGAAGTCTAGGATCTAGTTCAGTGTGTTCCATCAGATGTATGTCCATGGGGAAGGTGGTGGGTAAAGGGTAGAACTTAGAGAAGAAATGGGACTACCCAGTTCCTGGCTTTAATTACATGGAAGCACTGGACATTCAGAACTTTATTATACTTCTAACTGTTCATTGGGTTTTGGATGGATCTGGTGGATTTACTCCCTGGTAAATCTTCTCTGCAGGACTTCTCTGGAAGGTTCCCTCTGCACCCTGCCTCTTGCTGCTACAGAGACTCCCTGGGCTCCAGCTGTAACCATACATCTGGGTCTTGGACCTTCACATGTGGCTGACAGAGCAGAGGGCGGGGAGAACAATTCTCCTTTAGGTTTCTTGGGTTAATGTTCTTAGGGTCTCCCCTGGCCCTGAGGGGAGCTGGGGGAGCTGGTCTCTGCGGGCCCCAAGAAAGCCTGGGTAAGAGGAGGGGGCCAGCTTGCCATGCTGTCTTAGGTCTTCACATACTTGGCTGGTGGCTTCATCCCTGGTCCCTTATAACCTAGATTCAAGCATGTACCCTGGCCTCCAGGTCTCTATTCTCTGCCTCAGTTTCTCTTAAGCGGGTTTCATATGTGTATTATGGGGGACCTTTTAGTGAGGAACTGCTTGAAAGCATGGATGGTGACTGCTCAGAGGTTGTCTACACTGAATCCAAAATAATGGACAGTAGTAGGTTATTTTGCTCCCACTGTGCTTCCTTAGCTCTCAATGCAGACATCCCCAGGCCTTCCCTCCCCTCCCTTTCCTCCTTGGGATCCCTAACCAGGCTATCCCACACCTTCACCAGAGCTGGTCAGCCTCCCTTGCCTGCCTGCCTCAGTTTCTCTTCCTCCTTATCCCCCATACCCCATCACTGGGTGTGCCAGGCCGCATGAACTCAGACATTAGGGCTGAGTTCAGACCTCCTTTGATGGCAGCATCATCGGGGGGGGGGGGGAGCACAGGGGAGGCAGTGTCCATATCCACTTAGGCCCCAGGGACCCCCAGGTGGGCACAGGAGGGAGCCTGGGGCAGCCCTGGCAGCAGCCTGGCCCTGTCAGCTCTCTGGGCCCATCCAGCAGCAACAGGTCCTGAGAGGGGCCCGGGCTCAGCAGGAACCAGGAGGGAGGGCAGAGGCTCCTGGAGCCACTCTGCAGCCCCCTCCCTGGCCTGGCTCCCCCTCCTGCTGCACACCTGCCTCCTTCTCTCTCCCTGTCTGCTCCCTCACCTCCTCCCTGCAGCCCTGGCTTCTTCCTTCCATCGTGGCCTCCTTCACCTTCACCTCTGTCAGCAGATATGTCTGTCTCAGGGCCTGTCTGTCTGACTCAAGATGTTCTGTGGCCTCAGGTTTCCCAGGACTGGGTCTGCCCTCAGCTCCTCCTTCTGGCTGTCCCCCTGCTTGTGTCCCTCCCTCAGGGACTGAGGGTCTCTCTTCCCCTCACACCAGTGTGAGTCTCACCCTGGGAGCCTGTCAGTGTCTCCCCCTGCATGTCCTGCTGCCTGTGTCCTGTGCTGCCTCCTTCATTCCTGGTCCCTCTCTGCCCTCCCTTCCATCTCTCTTCCTTGCTTCTCTTATCTCTGTCTCTTTTGGCCTCTTCCCCTGTCTCTGTCCCACACCATTGCCTCCTCTCTTCTTCCTTCCTCCCACTCCTCTAGGTTCAGACACTTCATGTGACATCATCTGGGGGAGGGGATTCTAACTGCCAGTACTCCTGTACTCCTGTATTCTGTACTCCTCCAGGAGACCCTTATGCCACAACCTTGCATCCTTTCCATTCCCTCAGCTCAGGACCAGTTGTCTTCCTTACCTGGTGATAGTCTAGGGCCCTGGCCTGTCCCCCAGCCTCCCACCCTCTCCCCAGCAGACAGTAAGTAGCACAGGGAGAAGGGGAAGGGATTGCTCTGGGGACCAGATGCAGGACACACAGACCCTCCCCTGCACTTGCCCTTCTTTCCCTCAAGCAGAGGCACATCTGGGACAATCCCAGCTTGAGGCAGGGAAGACCGCCTAGGACCTGGGAACAGGCACAGATCACACACCCAGATGCCCCTCCCCTACTGTCCTGTCATCCCAGCCCTCCTGCCAATCCTGCCAGGCTCCTTTGCCTCTAGGAATCCTGGCTCTGTGGTCTGGGCTGGGCCAATCCTGGCTCCGTGGTCAGGGCCCCTGGTCCCTGCATCCTGGAGATGTGTTAGGGTGGGGGCAGTGGGATCTGTAGGTTTCCTCAGGTGGAGGTTCTCCCTGAGATCTGGGGAACTTCTTTCTGTTCCAAGATCAATGCTATCTCTTTGTATAGTTAATATAGATTCTGTCTCTTTAGGGATCTACTGCTACCCTTCTCTCCCCGCCCTCTGCTTCCACCCCAGTCTTAAAGCACATAATTTAGGGTTTAGTAGAATCTCAACCACAGTATCAAGTAGAGGCAGTGGTGCCCCCTTTCCTTGAGACCCATGGCTTCTTGGGCCCATCACATGTGCATTCAGCTCTGGGTGTCTAAGTAGAAACTACCCTCTCCATCTCTGAGAAGTCTTTCCTCTCTTTCAAAATTAATGTTCCAGAAAGGAGCAGCACCTTCTTTTGGTCACTGTTTCAGGGTCTTGAGAGCCCTACATTTGAATATCTAGAGCAGGATGTTCTCTAGGCAGGGATTATATCTCTTTCATTATTTCCACTAGCACAATGTTCAATGCATATTTAGTTAGGGTATGCTCCGAACGCTGAATGACTGTCTCAGGAAATCCACCCTGGTGAAGTTTAAGATCTCTTTTGGTTTCATTCCTGGAGTGATAGGAAACATGGGTGAGGAGGCTGGGATGGATGGTACTGGTAGAGAAACCTGTCTGAGATTCTGGGAGGGGCAACTGGGGTGAGGAGGGTTCTCCTGTCCTTGTTTATAGGACTGCTAAGTGGGCTCTTCAGCTGGATCTGGGACTGGCCTCCCAATCTCCACAGGCTGGGCTCCACCTGGCTCCCTATTTTCTCCTTCTGCCAACCAGGACCTCCTCCATACCCAGGACTCTGGCAAAGCTTGTTTACTCCTAAGATCACATCTTAAATCCAATGTCTCCAGGAAATCCCCATTTAAACCCTCAGTCCACCTCCTCACCCAGCAGGGGCCCACTCGTCTTCCATTCCCACTTCTAGCCTTCCTCTAGGATTCCAACTAAGACACTTCCTTCACCCTTTTCTACCCTTCCCTTGTACCTGCCTCCCAATGTCCCTAAACTTCCTAAGATTCCAATGTCCAAACTTCCTAAGATTCTGTCTTGCTAGGGCCCTGCCTTCTAAGGGCCCCGCCTCCCAAAGGGCTCCGCCTCTCAAAGGGCTGGCCTTTGAAGAGCCCCAATTACTTGAGTGCCCAGCTAAGCTTCAGTCCAAGTCCAACACTCTTTGCAAGCTCCCTACCTATCCCTAACTTTCTTCTTAAGTCTTTCTCCTCTGAGACAAGAAAAGCCCATGGGTAAGTCATTTCTTGTGTTTATAGAGTTGGCAAGAACTAAGACAGAGCCAGAGAGGAAAAAGGCTTGGCTGCTACTTGGTGAAGCCCTTGGGGTTTGAGCAGATGGTATTACTTAGAACCAGAGCTAGACTTTAGATTGGGGGGATGCAGAGCAGAAGCCTTGTGAATTTAGGAAGGGCAGATAAACCTATCTGTGGGAGTTAGAGTGATTTGGAGGCCTACACTCCGTTCTCCTCCAGACCAGAAAAGTTCTCAACTCTGCTGGTGAAAATATGATTTAGGGGAGGTTATTCCTTGGTGCTTCTCCTCCGGCATCCTGCCACCTGTTTGCCCTGCCCTCCTTCCTGCCCTTTCCTTTATGACCTGGTGGACAGTTTGCTTTCTTCATCTCTGTCTCTCCCACAGGGCCCAGCACACAGTGTGCTTAGACATGTTCTTTGAAGGAATGAGGGTTCCCCCACCTGGCTCTGCTGCCTCCTTCATGTTTTGCCTCACTGTCTCACTGGAGATTCTGAAAGTTTCTGTATCATAACTTCTTAGGGAGGACATCGTTGTAGACTTTGCCAAACAGCAGATCCAGTTTAATAACATGGTCCCCCAACACCAGAAAGGATTTGAGGTCATCTTCCTCCATGCTTAAGGACCTAGCTATCTACTTTTACAGCTGCAAAGCTATCTGCGTATCTTTATTATCTAATTTAAAATACTTGTGTTGGGGATTGATTTTTAGGCCAGGTCAGGCTGTAAGAGGAAGATTACCAAGTTCCCCTGGGGTGTGGCTGCCTAGTGGTCTTTAAAACACTATCTATAAGAAGGCTTCTCAAAAAAAAAAAAAAAAAGGCTTCTCTGAGGTTCCAAGTATATTATAAATGAGCCAGTGCAATAAATAAATAAATGAAAAAAAACCTTGAGTTTTGATGGCTCTGTTCTTTCTCTTATAATCTATCAATTTTATGTATGTAATAGGCATATGTATTGATGCAGAAAGTCTTGGAAGAGAAGCTGGAAATAGGACTGGCTTCCTGGGTCTTCTAGAAGCAGTTTGCTGTTACCGCAAAACATATTTGCAACTCTTTAATTTCAAAGGCTCTTAGGGTCTTAAACTGTTCTCCCCCGCCCTTCTTCCCAGTGCCATGTACACTATGGGCAGTACCCCAAAACCAGAAGCCCACACAACACTTATCCATATACAACACCTGTTTTATTGATCAGATGTGGCAAATGTTGATGTCTAGGTTGTCTTTCTCTTGCCCTCTAGCAGTCATTGGGCAACTTCTCTCCACTATCAGTTGATACCTGTTATGTACTTCCAGAAGGCAGATTCGTTTTAACCTAGTTTAAACAAAATCTGTGGAAAGGTCAATTTCCTTCAACAAGTATATTCCAAATTGATACATATGATTTATGCATTATATTCTTTTGGTATACCTTCATCCCCTTTTTATTATCACAGAAATTATAAAGGGGATTAGAAAGATCTAGGGAAGAGGGATAAAGCATCTCCCTGAAAAAGTGGTGGCAGAGGTTATAGATTATGTTGCCTGATCTGGGGTGAGGCAGATAGGTTTTGGTGGAGAAGTCATATGGATCTATATTTGATTAGGAACTCAGGACTTTCTGGATATTTATTTATTCTGTTTAGTTTACATTTTTATTGTGAATATAGTCTTTTACTAATAAATTTCTGTGTATTTCTCAAAAAAAAAAAAGAACTCAGGACTTTGAGGCACAATACAACTTTCATATGACTCAAATTATCTTGTGACTTTCCTATAATAAAACAAAGCAAAATGAATTTACTTTCCAAGGAAGCAGATGGCAGTGTGTAGCAGCTACCTAGGCCTAGGAGAGGACCAAGTACATTGTGATGAGAGAAGACAGAGAGACAGAGATAGCTGAGTCCCAGAGGACAGAAGGACACATTTAAAGATATTAAAGAAGATAACCAGAGAGATAGTCAGCCTTTCCTAAGCCACACTGTGTGCAGTGTGTTACTGAGCGTATTCATTGGGAGGAGGTACATGGAAGAAGGAGCCATGGATTCACAACTGCTAGTCTAAACGAGGAGACAGAGTACATTGATGGATGAGACCACTGGATGGATTTCTAGATTCTGTGCTTACAAGGAAGGAAGGGTTTTAGAGGATAAAAAACAAAGCTGTTTAAGTAAAAATTCTTAGAGATAGTGGGTACGGATCAGTGCTCATTTTAGATAAAGGCCATCCTACATCATAGTTGTAATTTGGAAAATAAGGTGGGAAGGCAGATGGATTTTCTTCTACTGCTTTATCCTGAGGAGATATATATGAGAGAGAGAGAGAGAGAGAGCGCGCGCACAGGCAAGTGGGGGAGAGGGGAGAGGCTGAGGGAAAAAGAGAAAATCTTAAGCAAGTTCCATGACTAGTGTGGAGCCTGACTCAGGGCTCCATCTCATGACCCTGAGATTGTGACATGAGCCAAAACCAAGAGTCAGATGCTTAACTAGGTAAGCCATCCAGGCACCCATCTCCTGAGGACTTTTCTTAGGTGTTCTGTAGTGACAGGATTCAGGGTTGAGTAGAGTAGAGAATCATATGGGGAAGTAGAGAAGAAACCACTCTTCAGGGCAGCCCAGGTGGCTTAGCAGTTTAGCGCCGCCTTCAGCCCAGGGCCTGATCCTGGAGACCAGGGATCAAGTCCCACGTCGGGCTTCCTGTATGGAGCCTGCTTCTCCCTCTGCCTGTGTCTCTGACTCTCTGTCTCTCTCTGTGTCTCTCATAAATAAAATCTTTAAAAAAAAAAAAAAAACCACCACTCTTCACTATTGACATCATTGTATCATATCACTTTCTAATTCCTTACCTGCAAACCTTTCCTGGATTTTTCAAGCTCTCTTTCTGATTCCTGTTTGGAATATCTTATTCTGATTCTTCCTAGTAGTCTGTCTAGTTTCCAAAGACCTCTAAAAGCAGAAGCTCAGGCTTTTCTGATTTGTCAAGTTGATCGTCTTGTTTTGTGTGATAGAAATGTTAAGAATTTCCAAAACTAGAATCTGACTGAAACTAAACCTATAAATGTGTCAAATCATGAACAAGGATCATTGCATTTAACTCTCTTTCTGCAGTTATCCCAGAGGGACTGAGAAAATCTCACCTTGTTCACAAATGTCCCAGGATGACACTAGATAATATGGTGTCTACATAGTCTTTAGAGAAGCTCTGGTTATCTGCTTGTTTACCCAAATAATGGTGCAATTTTACTAGTGTAGTGTGTGCATGTTGCTGGGACTCTATAGATATTGTGGGAAGGAAGCAAAATAGTTTTGGTCTCCATCTACATGATTTTAGTGTGTATTTGACTATTTATTTTATTTTTTTAAAAGATGTATTTATTTCTTCTTTTTTTTTAATTTTTTATTTATTTATGATAGTCACAGAGAGAAAGAGAGGCAGAGACACAGGCAGAGGGCGAAGCAGGCCCCATGCACCGGGAGCCCGATGTGGGATTCGATCCTGGGTCTCCAGGATCGTGCCCTGGGCCAAAGGCAGGCGCCAAACCGCTGTGCCACCCAGGGATCCCTGTATTTGACTATTTAAATTTGGTCTACATGCCGTTGGTCTGGGGTGTGTTAGTCTGCATTAGGATGAGTTTTATATATTGACATGGAACTCAGCCTCTGCCAGACTAGGATGGGATTTGAGAGGCATAGCGCCAGGGGTGGTAGGGTAGATGGTGAGTAGAAAGTGGTGGCTGTGTTTCCTCTGGATCTAACGAGCAAACAGTTCGGGGACTGCCATGCCTTCAAGTTCAAGTCTTAGTTGCACCTAGTAATAGCTACTTACGGAATTAGGGTTTTTAGCTTCATGGAGAAACCACAAAGAAGTTTCTACCTTAAGGAGTTTTTACTTTAGAAGGGAGACAAAAGTTTGTTCCAAGTCACATGCAAACAGAATACAGTACAAAGTAAGATCATAGGTGGAGGTTGCCTGGTAAGTGATCTATTTGGTGAGGTTGTTCTCAGAAGACTTCTGGGAGATAAGTTTGGATATTTATTTTCTTTAGTATCAGCTGAATTTGGTTACTTCGGCTTTCTTTCCAACCTTTCAGGAAAGCTATCTGGTTTTTACTTCTCTTTCTCTCCAGGGGAGAAGTTACACATTTATTACTTCTGCAGCAGTTTCTCTTTTTCTTTCCTGCACGGACCAAGACTGAGAATTATTGTTATTATTATTAATATTATATCTTAATATCTAGGTCTGTATCAATATCTCTAGCATACATTTACCTGGATCTGTGTAGCTGGGCAAACTGGATTTATTGGTTCAAGGCGTGGTGGAATTTGTGTTTTTGATAGGGAGCATGGAAGAAAGGCGTAAAAGAGGCCCAAGCTGAAAATGTAGCTTGAATTTATATTTCCTAGGAATAGTTCCAGGATACAATAGTTCCAGGAACAATTCCAGGATAAGGTTGCTCTTTCATGCAACCTTCTCAGGTTAACCCACAGTGCACAGAAGATACTCACTAGTCTCACCAACACTGGAATATGAGGTCCTTAACTACTCTTAACTTCCATTAACTAGGAAGCCATCTGGGATCTTGACATGCCCTTGCGTTGGCTGTTCATTTCTGATTGAGGAATACCATCCCTGGTTCATAGTTTATGTATCTTTTACTTAGTTTGGCATCTGCAGAGGTGTTCATGAAATGCCCTTAATTCTAAGTTCCACCTAGGATAATTCTCTATTTGCCACCATTCTCTTGCACTGTGTGTAAATGAGTACATGATGATTTTAGGGTAATAGTGGTGATGTTGATAATTTAGGGGAAATTTGAAAGTGTTGCTTTTGGTTGAGTTCTTATGCACAAAGAATCACTATAGTGCCTGAATTTTCTAATTTAGAATTTGCCTTTGTATTCATTTATGCTTAGTTGAAATCTGATTTTTTTTTATAGACTGAATCCAGTCTTTCTCACTTAGAAACTTTTATGCCTTCTACTTGAGGGACCATCCAATTTCTCACTTCAGATACAACCTAAAGCACACCGAACCCATCTATCTAGGTATCTACAGACAGTAAGAAAAAATAGTAACAATTTTTTTTCCTCTGGGAGCTTATCATATAAGGACATTTCTCTTTTTTTTTAAGAGTTTGTTAAAAAAAAAAAAGAGTTTGTTTATGAAAGAGAGAGAGAGAGAAAGCATGAGTTGGGAAAGGGGTAGAGGGAGAGGAAGAGAGTCTCAAGCAGACCCCATGCTGAGTGGGGAGCCAACTTGGGGCTCAATTCCATTATCCCAAGATCTGCAGCCAAAATTAAGAGTCAACTGAGTCACACAGGTGCCCATATTAAGAACATTTCAAGTTCTCCTGAATTTCTCCTGAAACAAGTGAAATCCTATTCTATCCACCACCAATCAGTTGACTATTGTACATTCTTGCCTTCTGTAGGCTAGCCTTAAGTGTAGTCATGTTGCCTGATGCCAAAACATGAAGTGACTTGTTTTCCAAATAAAGTAAAGCAGAGGAAATAATAAAACTCTGTGTTGTGTGTATGTTCAGTAGTTGCACATCAAGAGGATGACACTGGAACAATCATAAATATCACAGATAATGCGTTTTGTCTAGCTGACTTATTTCCTTTGTACTTTTGCTTTGTTGTGGTGGAAGAGACTTGAACCTCAGTTCTTGTATCAGATCTCTAACCTCACCAAAGAGGGCTGTAGAGTCTGGTGTACTTCCTTGGCTGTGGCCAGTCAACTCTTTCTACCTCAGGCCTTAGCTGGGGTAGGAACAAAGGAAAGGCAAGCTGAAAGCATTGTTAAGCAGAAGCTCTGCTCCTGGGGTCCACCTCACCACCTACTATACCTACCCACTTCCCTAAAAGGGCAAAGCTCTAGGCCAATGAGTTATACCATTGGACATTAATGAGGGGAGAGTAGGGGGCAAGGAGAGCATACTGGAGAGATATCTCTATGTAGGTGTGGGCTTAGATGCTTGGGGAAGGAGAGTCAAACAAACTTAGTTGTTTATTGTTTGCTTCCTACTGCAGGAATTTAAGTAACTGGAGTGGAGGGATGTTTGTGTTTTTCCTTGCTTATCTTCAGTGCTGAATAAATGGGCAACAGTATATTTGTTGAATAAATAAATGAATGGCCATGATTGGACACAGACTTTGAGAGAAGGCACAAACAGGAAGAGAAAATGGGAAGAATTTATTTTTCATTTGCTTTTAACTAATTCTTTTCTACTCTTGTGTATGAGACTTGCCCCATTGTTCATGGTGGTTTCTATTCTGTGTACCTTTTCATATGTAGGCTGACCGGTTTCCACTTTGGAAGTATTGGTGTACACATACTCCACTTACTATAATTAAAATTCTTGGCTTGAACTCAAAGCCCTACTCTTGTATTCCTGACTGCCCTCTACCAGAGTCCAGGGCTGCTGACTTAGAAGTCCAGAAACTCTGGAGAAGCCCAGCTATCCAAAAAAAAATCATTCTTATTTGTTTGGGAGGCACTGGTTTGATTGGCTCCAGAGTTTTCACTGTTTAGAAATTTTAGAAGAAAGAGAGAATTTGTATACTCTGGGATCAAGAGGACCTGTGCTTGGATACAAAGGGATTGTTTTAATCTATGGACATGTTATGTTTATAGTCTACTTCTCTGAAACTTTAAGAACTTGAAGATCATTATTGAACCGCCTTATTAGCCTTCTTCTCAAGTCTTTATTAAACTTCTAGCAAAGCAACTGGCATCCAAACTATCTTTGAAGCTCTTCAGGAGGAGCTACAAGGCCAAATTCCTGATGGACAGGAGTGTTAACTCCCTACCATGGAAACTGTGAAATTTACTGCCTTGGAAAAATGCTTTGAAAGCTAAGGTCCAGAGTGAGGGCAGTACTCCTCTGAAACAGAGGAGTGAACACAATGACCTCCAGGACAAAAGAGAGTGGGGCGAGGGCTGGCTGGGAGAACAAGACAGCCTGTAATTTGGTGGGTAGAGTGTTGGGTTTGACAGGAGTTTTTCTTGGAGACTAGGGACAGAACTTTTGTTTGGAGTTTGAAAGGACCTCAGAGACTGAGAGAAACATAGGGAAGAGGAAGAAAGGTAGGGGGAGCTGAGAGCATTATGGAATTCATACATGTTGGCTTCATGTTCCCAGGCCCTTCTTTGCATTTCTTGAAGTACATCCCCTGAGGAAGCACCTCCTTTGGGAGAGACTGTTTCCTAATGGAACTGAGATTCACAGGCCCAGGGCCCTCATTAGGAAATGTTCTTGGGAATGCTCTTGAAATACATGATGGTGAATATTCTCATCTCCTGTTTACATCTGTCTGGTCCTTTCATAAATAAATAAATAAATAAATAAATAAATAAATAAATAAATAAATAAATAACCAACCAACCAACTGATCCTTCTAGGACTTTCAAGACATATTAGTGTATTAATACATATATCCATTTTCTCTGTCCTAAATGGGTTACTTGCTACTTTTATGAGTAGATCCTTGTCCATGGTAGTGAGGGTTGGAGATGGGAGTGTGGAATGCAGAAGGAAGAGGAGGTATATGGATCCTTACCCTGACCTCTGGAAGATTTTAGACTATAAAGGAATTTAAGTGACACACCCAGGACACCAACAGACAGAAAGAGAAAATTTTTCAACTGAGCATCAATTATGTGCTGTAATTGCTAGAGATGCAGAGCAGTCAGGATGCCTTAGGAAAATCTTCCTAGGTACAGGATGGGGAAAGTTTGTAGAATAGGGCTGAAGAGAGGGTCAGGACTGGACAGAAGGAGTGAGGACGGCATCCCTGGCAGGGCAAGTAACTTACTCAGGACACAGGCTCATCCTAGGAAAGGTAAGTCAGGATGTGAGGAGTTGAGTAAGGAAAGAGGTAATGGGGCTGAAGGTAGGGGGAGATAGGACAGGGCTTTGACAGCTGGGTCAGAAGGTCTGGACTGATTATACGCCATTGGAATAATTGCAGATTATTGCACAAGAGCAGGCATTTCTGAAAATGGCATTTGATGATGATGTTTCTCTGTGTTGTTTTAAGCTGGATTTGTGGTAGGCTCTCTGAAGATTTGCAATCATGGGTTTACTTTCTCTTCTATAAGTTTGCTTTGTTTGTTTGTTCTGCTTGCTTTTATTTTGTCATAAAATATGGTTATTTAATTCCCAGATGTTTTGTTCTTTGGGTTGTTTCTCTGGGATCTTCATACTGTATCTTTGGCCCACGTTCCCTCATCTTCAGTAAAAGTGAGAAGAGCTCAAGGACCACATTGCACAACACAGTGGTAAACAGAAATTATTAAAAACATTACCAGTCTCTCTGACCCACCATTCAGATTGTCCTCCTTTGGGATCCTACTCAAGGTCCAAGGATGGACTTCAGAAGAGTGTATGATATATTTTTTTAGGTAACTAACCTCAGTGTATGATTTTTTTTTTTAGATAACTAACCTCAGAGTAGTCTGTGGTTCAACAAGTGTGAAGAACCACTGTTCTTTGTTGAAAAGTAGGTTGCTGGGGACAGTTCCCAGAGAAGGAAAGATGGTACAAGCATCCTTAGTGCCATCCACAGGAGCCTCCAAAGAGAGTTGAAGGAGCTGAAGGATAAAGAAGAATTGGGAAAAGGGAAATGGGTTCAGAGGGAATTAGCACGAGGGGTGCCCCATCTTCCCTTATTCTTCACCATCTTTCTAGCAGGTGTTCCTTCTTTGCATCCTCCATATCCTGGTGATTACAGGATTCTGGTTCTCCTTCAATTTAAATCTACTGAGTGCCTGTCATTTATCAGGCTCTGTACCAGATCCTCTCACAACATTATCTCCTGAAATCCCTGTGTGGAACCTGCCATGCACAGAATGGGGTCAGTCCCTCCCTCAATCACGGCATGTTCACACCATCGCTTCCTGTCAGGCCCCTTTTCCATTCATTTTATTTTCCCCTTTCACCCTTATTTCTATTCTCATTTCTCCTCCTCAGTGGGGGCACTTGCTTTAGTGTATGTAACAAGTGCTCTTCTAGTCTATGCTCTGTATGTGTAGTTAGATATATTCAACCATTCATCAAATACAGTGCCAACTCTGTCAGGCACAGTTGTAGATGCAGGGAGTCCAGCCAGAAGCAAAACAATTTTTAAAAGTCCTGCTTTCATGGAGCTTATATTCTGATGGAGTGAGAAAAATCATGAAGAAATAAATAAGTAAAACATTCATTACCTTAAATAGTGACAAATGCTAAGAGAAAAAAAAGAAGGGATAGGTAGGTTGTGGGTGATGAGGAGCAGATTGCAGTTGTCTATGAAGGAAGGCCATGCCAACAATCCTGCTATTTCACCAAATGCAGTTCCGAGAGCAGCTGTGTGGATATCTGGGCTAGAAAGGATGCAGGTATAGGGGACAACAAGTACAAAGGCCTTGAGGTAGGTTCTCACATGGTATGTTAGGAGGCCTGCATGGTTAGGAGGCCAGTAGCTAGAGAAACAAGTGGGAAGAGAGAGAAACAGAAGGCTGAGAGGTAGCTGGGTCAGTGGCAAATACTGTAGGACTTTGTAGGTCAATGTAAATGCAGACTTTGGCTTTACTCTGAATGGAAAGGAAAACCAGTAGAAGATTGTGAGCAGAGGAAGGTTGTGACATTTTAAGCAGATATATTTGCATCCTTGACAAATATACAATGTTTTTTGGCTGTCTTTTAAATGAACATAAAAAGCATTGTGCTAGGAGTACCTGGGTGTCTCAGTCCATTAAGCATCTGCCTTCAAATTAGGTTATGATCCCAGGGCCCTGGGATTGAGCCCTAAGTGTCCACTGGGGTCCCTGCTTAGTGGGGAGTCTACTTCTCCCTCTGCCCCTCCCCACTCTCATGCTCTCTCAAATAAATAAATAAATAAAGTCTAAAAAATAAAGGCATTGTGCTGTATACCTCATTCTGCTTTTACTTTTGCCACCTAACATTGTTTTTGAGATCTACCCAAGTTGCTGCCTATAAATCTACTTTATTCTTTCTGACTCTGTGTAATATTTCATTGTTCACACAAAGCACATTTTACCTAAATATTCCTCTAGCAACAGATGCTGGCACAACTCCCACTTCCTGTCACCACAAATAGTCCTGTGATTAACATGCTCACATGGGCTCCTTATGGACTTTAGGAGAGAGTTTCCTGGGGGTGCACACCCAGGAGAGAGATTGTGGAGTGGGAAGGGGTGTGTGTTCTTAATTCCACTGGGATTGTACTTCAGATAGTGTTCCTAGTGTTGCTCCCACCAGCAGTGTATGATGGTTTGTATCTTCTCACTGAATTCTCATGCTGATCCAGTGAGGACCCTTGTAGATGAGGAGACTGAGCCTAAAGAGAGTGAGCAAATTCCCTGAGTTCATGTGGTCACAGGGAAGGGCCAGGGCTCACATCCAGTATTTCTAACATAATGATTGTTGCTTTTTCCTCTATAGTACCCAGCACTGCCTCTTCCATAAATAAGATGAGGCAACCATAGGCAAAAAAAAACCATTATTATTATTATTATTATTATTATTATTATTATATTCCTGGTCTAACCCAGTGAGCCTAGGATCCTCACATGTTTAGCACCAGCATATTATGAGGCTGTGTAGTTAGAGTCCTTGGAGTTTAAGGGCAAATTATATAGAATAAAACTAATTTCATTGTCCCATGAGGGCTAGCTAACAGGATTGAGGTTTTAGTGGACGATTTTGAAACTAGATGTTTATAAAGACCAAGTATCAACGTTTGAGGATTTTATTTTATTTTATTAAAGATTTTATTTATTTAATCATGAGAGACAGAGAGAGAGAGAGAGAGAGAGAGAGAGAGAGAAGCAGAGACACAGGCAGAGGGAGAAGCAGGCTCCATGCAGGGAGCCTGATGTGGGACTTGATCCTGGCACTCCAGGATCACGCCCTGAGCTGAAGGCTGATGCTTAACCGCTGAGCCACCCAGCTCATCCCACATGAGCATTTTAGATCAGATTTCAATATTAAATATTAGGTAGATTATATTAAGTGCAAAAAAAGAGATGATATTAAGTCCATATTGTTAGGCACTGAGCTATGTACTTACAGGCATCATTTCACTTACTCCTCACAACTACACTAGGAGGGATTTACTTTTACTCCCACTTGACTATTGTGGAATCTAAAGTTCTGAGAGGTTAACTAACTTGTCCAGAGTCACCAGCTATAGGTTGAGTTGAGATTTGAACCTGAATCATCTACCTGCAGAGCCTTACTCCTAACTACTCAGCTGTGCTGCCTCTCTGTGAAGGAAGCTTTTAGAAACTCTTCCCTTTGAATTTGAGGACAATGTCTTATCAGTTGGGTGGTTTAGAGCAGCTATGCAAAGTACAAGGTTAATAGACAAGAATCTCCAGAGGGAGAGGATAGGAAGTTTGAAAATGTTCCCCAGGTATCTTTATTATGCCTGACTCTGTTCCCTGAAGTGGGAACCTCTGCATTAGGACATCCTACCTGGATTATAGGGCCTGAGCATGATGCCTTCAAACAGTAGAAATTCTCTAACTGGGCATGAATGATTGATTGCCTATAACCCAAGACATCCTGATATTTTTAAAACAGGTGTCCTCAAAGGCAAACAATTCTTTATCACCTTTGTGTGGCTTATAGCTGCCATGAGTGATGTATGTTCAAGGTTTCATCACGGTTGGTTTTTTCCCTTCACATTTTTCATTTTTCTTGCCTTCTAAAGGAAGGAAATACCATCTATATATTTACCTGATCCAGGTTTATAAAGGTTTCCTGGCTACAAAGTATGTATCTCAAATTCAAGTAGATAGAAATTCTGGATTATGTGCTCTTTCAGGTTTCTCTTCTCAGTCTTGGTCATTTTTCAACAAATATTTTTGAGCACCTAACTCACAGTCTGATGGAGGAGACAAACAGCTGACCTGGAGTTTGAATACATTAGGATAAATGGCACATGGGGGAAGTGCCGGTGCTATGAGAGCACATAGGAAGGGCAGCCTAAGGGTCAGAGGAGGCTTCCTGAGGAAGCACTCTTGAACTGGGAACTGAAAGAGATGTGGGGGACAGGGTAGGTAAGTAAAGTGGTCAAGAGGGCAGTAGAAGCAAGGGAACAGGGTGAGTGCTGAATTTCACAGCTGGAGCAGGAACTGAGCAGAAGGTGAGGCTGGAAGAATGAGCACAGGTCAGATGATGAAGGAAGGAAGGACTATGAAGGAAAAGCAGTGGGAACCACGGAAGGGTCTGAAGCCTGGGGGTCGGTGGGGGACACTTCAATCACATTTATAGTGTAGAAAGATTCCCTGAGTTAAGAACTGACCTTCCTTATCCATTTCACATTTGTTGGTAAATCGTAATATGAGAACTGGTGAATGGCAAATAAAGAGTCTAGATGGATTTGGATTTGTAGACAGAAGGGCTGACCCATAACCCAAGTCTTCCTTTTGATCATCTATAGAAAATATTTTTCAGTGTTTTTTTTTCAGTTTGACTTGATTTCTGTCTTTAGAAACTTCTGACAGCATTTCCTAAAATTATCTCAAACCAAAGCCTAAGCAGGGAGGTGAGTGGGGGTTACATGACTTTGTTTTCTCTGTTCTCCACTACTCATTTCTGGGGCATCACTGTGATTTGTTCTTCTAGAGCCTTTCTTCCCTGAGGAGGGAACCATTTCAGAGTAGGGAGAAGGTGGAACCTCATGCCAGTTCCTTCACTAAGAAAACATTTGGCATATTGAAAGCATGGTTTGAACGAGTTAAAAATAACTCCACATGAATTTTTTTTTATTATGTTCCATTTATTATTAGAACCAACAGTCAACAGTGAATGACGGGCTAACTGCTCTCTCTGTTCACCTGGGACATTAAAGACTGGAATAGGAACACAGTACTGCTCTTCCACTATGGGGGTTACACCTGGATTCTGACCCTCCAGCAGCAGGCAGATGCAGGAATTCATGGCAGTGACAGTGGCCATCATAGGACAAGCCTTCCCTTCTCTCCAGGGTTTTCTGCAGGGGAAGGGTGCATCCACGCTGGGCTAATAGGGAGTTACAAGTGCATGTTTTAATATAGGCTCACAGAGCAGGGAAGATTCTCCAGGCCTGTGGTAGCTGACATCACAGATGGCACAGGGTGTGTATAGAGCATAGTGTGGCCAGTAAGGAGACTGTCTGCAGAAGTGAGCTCACCTTCTCTCCTGTAGCCCAGAGAGGGAGGAGACAGAAGGTACTGTTTAGGTTGTGAGCTACTGAGCTAGATCACTTATTTCTTTCTCCCTATGGTTCACATACTCATAACTGTAAACATAACTATAGTGAATTTTTGTCTGGGTGCTTTGGGTGAGGTGTTTTGAATGTCAGAATTCAAAAAACCACCTTCTTGGCACCTCTCTCTTTTCATCCATAGACCCTGGGTCAGCTGCTACCCCCATTTCTTCAGGGTTTCCTTCCCAGGCAGCCTAGTCTTCTCCTTCTTGCAGGTGGTTATGAAGGCCCTGTCCCCTTTTCCCTCCTCCTCTATGTTCACAGCACCCCTATGGGTCTAGGTGAGTAAAGGGAAGGGGTGGTCTGTACATTCTTGGCCATCAGTACAGCTGAATGCCTGAGGCAAAATGCAGAGAAAGGGGGACAAATTTCCATAGGACTTTGGCTAACTGATATCATGGCTATGAGTTTTAAGACCGAGATACCAATATTTCTATTTTACCCTCAGATGATATTTTGAAAAAGATTCTGCAATTGCAACCATGCCTGTTAGCCCATGAATTAGTGTGTCATTACTCATGCTCAAGCACACCACTGTGCATGTGAATTCTTGCACAATACATTCATGTCCTGTTGTATCTTACAGCTTAATTAGTACATGAAGGTATAGGAGTTGGACGAACTCAAATAGGATTATGTCATGTAGTATGCAAAACAGGAGAATGTAGGAAAGTATCTGACACTTTTCTGGGGGAAAGCCAGTTAATTTCTCTATGATGTCTCTTGGTGTCAGTTTCTGTGATATTTGGGCTGCAACATATGGCTTGTGACTTCTGAGCATTGGTTGAACACAACTGTTCAGTAAATATTTATTGCTTACCTAGGCATTATGGAGAGACAGCACATGCCAGATGGAATATGAAGCAGCAGATGTGAAGCCTGAGCAGTGGAACTCAGCGACCCAACCCAACTCCGCTTAACTCAGCCTCACTGAACCTGATCTGAGACTCTCCACTCCTGCACTTGCTACAGCTCCCTGACCCTGGAATCCTCTTCAATTCCAGCTAGAATGTTGTGTCAGGCCCTTCGCAGATTTGGTCAAAAACTAGTACGCAGACTTACAATGAAGAAAGAGAGGGCTGAGACTGCCCCCGCTGAAAGACTGACCACACTGGATTTAGTGGCCCTTGGTGTGTGCTGCACAATCGGTGTAGTTGCGTATGTCATAGCTAGTGAGGTGGCTCGAGATCAAGCAGGACCATCCATTGTGATCTGCTTTTTGGTGGCAGGCCTATCTTCTATGTTGACTGGGCTGTGCTATGCAGAGTTTGGTGTTCGGGTTCCTCATGCTGGCTCTGCATATCTCTACACCTATATCACTATAGGTGAACTCTGGGCTTTCATCATTGGCTGGATCTTCATCTTCTCCAATGTTGCTGGTACAGCCACTGTGCTCTTTGCCTGGCTCTTAACTTTTGACAACCTCTTTGGGAACCAGATCTCTCAGACCCTGCGTGAAACCATCTTACTGCATATTCCTCAGGTGCTTGCAGAGATTCTAGGCTTCTTTGTTGTGGGCCTTTTGTTGTTACTTGTCAGATTGCTGACCTTGAGGGCTAGGGAGTTGGTAATGTTTACCAAAGTGGTCACATTGGTGAACCTTTTGGTTCTCGGTTTTTTCATCCTCTCTGGTTTCATTAAGGGGGACCTGCACAACTGGAAGCTCACAGAAGAGGACTACATAAAGGCTGGACTCAATGACACCTCTAGCTCGGGCCCTCTGGGCTCTGGAGGATTCATTCCTTTTGGCTTCCAGGGGATTCTCCTTGGATCAGCTAACTGTTTCTATGCTTTTATAGGTTTTGACAACATTGTTACCAGAGTTAAAGAAGCACAGAATCCCCAGCGTTCTATCCCCATGAGCATTGTGATTTCATTGCTCATCTGCATTTTGGTGTATTTTGGTGTCTCTGCATCACTTACACTTATGGTGCCTTACTACCAGCTCCGACCTGGGAGCACCTTGCCTGAGGCATTTTTCTATATTGGCTGGGCCCCTGCCTACTATGTTGTAGCTTTTGGATTCCTATGTAATCTTTCTGCTAGTCTCTTGGGCTATATGTTTCCCATAAGCCAGCTGATATACACGATGGCACAAGATGGCCTCCTCTTCCCTGTCCTTGCCAGGATCCAAACTGGCACATATGTTCCCATCATGGCCCCTGTGATCTTTGGCATTATTGCAGCAATCATGGCATTCTTTTTGGGACTCACTGATCTTCTACACCTCAAGTCAATCGGTACCCTGCTAGCTTACTCCCTAGTGGCTTTTTGTGTTCTTATAGTCAGGTATCAGCCTGAGAGGAAGAATGGGGGAAGTGAAGATCAGATGAAGGAAGAGCATGATGGAAATGGAGCACAGATGCAGGAGGAGAATGGACCTACAGCAGAGAAGCTGACTCTATACCAATTATTTTCCCCAGGCAGCTCCACCCCCACTGCACTTTCTGGGTGGGTTGTCTCTGTTTGCTCCTCACTGCTTGCTCTACTGCTGACTCTGCTCTGCCTGGTGCTGACCCAGTGGCCAGGTCTGCTTTCTCGAGACCCAGGGTGGATCACAGTGGTTGTGCTGCTCCTGGTGCTCATCACTGGGATCACTGGGGTCATCTGGAGACAACCACAGAGCCCCTCTCCCCTTCACTTTAAGGTACCTGGTCTGCCTCTCCTCCCACTCCTGAGCATCTTTCTGAATGTTTACCTTATGATACAGATGAGAGCTAGCACCTGGGCCCTACTTGGTGGCTGGATGCTGATTGGGTTTGTTATCTACTTCACATATGGGATCCATCACAGCCTGGTTGCATAGCCCCGCTGAAATTAGGGCCCAAACTGTAGACCTTGAACTCAGCAGTGTCGGGACATCTTTGGTTTGGCATCATTACTCCTGAAGCACTCTGGTCCCCCTGCACATTAATGGAAAGTACTCTTCAGCAAATGGAAAGCTAAGGCTCTCATGGCATGTTGATGCAGGAACATTAATAGAGCTCTGTATTTATTGTGGAGTGAAGGATGTATTTTAATTTCCTTCTTTTTTTTTCTGTCTCCTTTCAATTCTGTCTGTAGCTGCTTACTGGCTTTACAACATTATTATTCAAATAAATTAGAAAAATTATTTTTGTTTTCTTTGGATAAATAGTAGTGAAAATACTGGATCATATGGTAATCTTATTTTTAATATTTTGAGGAAACTTGATACTCTTTTCACAGTGGCTGCACCAATTTACATTCCCAACAATTGTACATACATAAGGGTTCCTTTTTTATCTTTTTAATTTTAGACATTCTGTCAGGTAATAAGTGGTATCTCATTATAGTTTTAATTTAGATTTTCTTGAAATTTAGTGATGCTGAGCATCTTTTCATGTATCTGTCAGCCATCTGTTTGTCTTTGGAAAAATGTCTATTTAGGTCTTCTGCCTATTTTTAAATTGGATTTGCTTTTCTCAAGTGTTGTGTAAGTTCTTTATATCTTTTGGATGTTTACCCCTTATTGTATATATTATTTGCCAATATCTTCTCCCATTCTATAGGTTCCCTTTGTGTTTTGTCGATGGTTTCCTTTGCTGTGCTAAAGTACTTACACAAATTCAAAAACATATATGCACTTTATATTTATTGTAGAATTATTTACAATTAGAGCTAGAAGCAACCCAAGTGTCTATTGACAGATGAATGGATAAAGAAGAACACAAACATACATACACACACACATACAATGGAATACTACCTAGGCATAAAAAAGAATGAAATCTTACCGTTTATAACACAGAGAGACATAGACAGTATATGTGAAGTGAAATAGATCATATTGATAAAGACAAATGCCATATGATTTCACTCTTATATAAAAAATAAACAAAGAAGAGAGACAAACAAATAAAAAAAACCACACCAGACTCCTAAACACAAGGAACAAACTGGTGGTTGCCAAAGTGGAGGTGGGTAAGGGGATGGGTGAAACAGATTAAGAGAAGTAAGAGTAAACTTATCCCAATGAACTCTGAGAAACGTGGAATTGTTGAATCATCATATTGTACACATCATATTGTACACATTAACACTATGTTAATTATATCTCAATGAAAAATAAAGACAAAAAAGAGAAAAAGACAAAAAAAGGTGAAATATGGCCTCTATCATTAAGGGGTTTATATTCTAATACAATGGGTAAAGCATAGAGTAGCAGAAAGTAGAAAGTGCTTTCATAAGTAATATACAAATAAAGTGTCTTGGGAATTCAAAGTGGAGGATGATCATTTGCTGCTGGCACAGTGGTAAGAGTTGGCTGGTGAAATCAGAGAAGACTTTGTAAAGGAACAGCATTTGAGTTGGCAATCTCCATAGATAGGATTTTGCCACATGTGGGCAGGAGGGAGAGATTATTGGCAGAGAGAAAATCACTACAAAAAGCACAGGAAAAAGAAGCAGTATTCAGAACATACCTAGCAGGCTGTGTAGACTGAGAAATGGCTGTGTGAGGGGACAACAGAACATGCACATGTAGATTGGAGCAGAACTTTCCTTTGGACACAAAGCACTTTGGCCTTGAACCCACTACCAGTGCTGAAAACCTAGGGTTCTTTCTCCTTCTTAGCCATATTTGCATTTTTGGATTTTCAAATTTCTCTGCGGTTGTCTACTTTGGTCCAACTGCTCAGAAAGTGCACAGCTGAGAGCCAGGTGTCCTGGGTTCTGCTCTGGTTTCCACTGTTAACTAGGATTGTGAACTTGAGCAAGCCCCTCAGTTCCTTCCATACTTCGCTTACTTACCTGTAACATGAGAAGTCAGAATTGATTTCTAAAGTTCCATTTACTTGAAAAATTCTGGGAATTCCTCTGGTTCTTCTGTCCTGTTATTCTCTCAACTAGGTCTCTCTACTGTAAGTGATCTGAACCTACATTGTGTCCATTTTTCCCTACAACCCATTGTCAGAGCTGTAGAGGTACAGTAAATAGCACCCATTCCTCCCTCCTATGTTTGGAACAAATTGATATAACCCAGACGTTGAGACAGATGACTAAACCATCAGCTTTAGATATGCAGCCTAATTGGCTTGCTAGTCCCACATCACTAAATTAGACACTTAATCCTCATCACAAGTAGTGCTGACCACCCCTGCCCCCCATCACAGGAGAGTCTGCTTTTATTAGATTTTCTCATAAAATTAGATTTAAAAAGGAATCCAACAATAAACTAGAAGGGGCTGAGCTGGGCATGTCTCTTCAATTCACTAATCAAAGTCACAGTAAGGGGTGGGTGGAAAGAGGCCAGGAATAGTACTCTATCCAGTGGTGCTCACACTTTAGCAAGTGCCACGTCACCTGGAGGACTTGTGAGGCCACAGATTGCTGGTCCTCAGCATTTGGAATTCAGTAGGTCTGGGTGGGGCCCAGAACTTGTCCTTCTAACAAGTTGCCAGGTGATGCTAATACCTGGTCATGCTCCCTAAGAGTCCAGGGATCCCACTTTGAAAACTTTAGCTCTAGCTAAAGCCCCTCCACATGTAAAGATGAAGGGAGGGAAACAAAAGGTACCTTTTGTACACTTACCTTCATTTAATGAAACACTTAGATAAAGATATCATCGTTAATCCTTTTACAGTGGGGAAATCATAATGAATCATTTCACAATGTATATGTATGTCAAATCACCACAATGTACACTTCAAATACCTTAAAATTTTATATGTCAAGTGTACTCAATAAAGCTGAAATTTAAAAAAATAAAATACCACAGTTACCTCTGCATCTTTGTTTTCTGTATTTTGTTCCCTGATTGTAGACATTAGGTAAGGAATGTATCTTGTTCACTCTCCCAGAGCATCCAGCTGGGAGCCAGGTACGTAATGAACATTTAATAAATTCATATTTAGTTGAATTGAACCTTATGCATTTTTTTTTTTTTTGTACAGAAAATTCTCCTTCTAGCACAGTGCTACTCTTTTAAAATTACCTTCTGGGAGACTTTCTTGACAAACAGCATTTCTCTCCACCCAGCATTTCTCTACACCCACAGAGTACTGGGTCCTGTCCCCAGGTTCTAGAATTCATCAGGTCTGGTTGGGGCCCAGAGCTTGTCCTTGTAACAAATTCCCAGGTGATGCCAATACTGCTGGTATCTAGAACTGTATCTAAGTCTGTACCCAGCATCTAGCACTATACCCAAGCACTTCTAGTTTTACCTTTGTGTGGCTACACCTGAATTCTGGTGTGTTCCATCAGACAAGAATCTTGCTCAGGGCAAAGAGTACATTCTCCTCTTCCTCTAGACTCCACAGTAAGAACAGCATTGTTATTCAATGAGCAACAGGGAAAATACGGCCCTGGGGCAGGAGAATGCCTGAAATGACCTCCCCTGGTTCAGCTCCATCTATTCCTATGGGATTTGGGGAGGGGCCAGAAGTATTGAAATTGATAGAAGGCCCAGCCTGTTCTGATTCCAGGGAATCCTTGAAGATGAGACTGACACCAGTGTGGGCAAAACAGGCATTCTTCTTCTTCTTCTTCTTCTTCTTCTTCTTCTTCTTCTTCTTCTTCTTCTTCTTCTTCTTCTTCTTCTTCTTCTTCTTCTTCTTCTTCTTCTTCTTCTTCTTCTTCTTCTTCTTCTTCTTCTTCTCCTCCTCCTCCTCCTCCTCCTTCTCCTCCTCCTCCTCCTTCTTCTTCTTTCTTCTTCTTCTTCTTCTTCTTCTTTTCTTCTTTCTTTTCTTCTCTTCTTCTTCTCTTCTTCTTCTTCTTCTCTTCTTCTCTTCTTCTTCTTCTTCTTCTTCTTCTTCTTCTCCTTCTCCTCCTCCTCCTCTGCCTCCTTCTTCTTTCTTCTTCTTCTTTTCTTCTTTCTTTTCTTCTTTTCTTCTTCTCTTCTCTTCTTCTTCTTCTTCTTCTTCTTTTCTTCTCTTCTTCTTCTCTTCTTTTCTTTTCTTCTTCTTTCTTCTTCTTCTTCTTCTTTCTTCTTCTTCTTCTTCTTTTCTTCTTTTCTTCTTTCTTCTTTTCTTCTCTTCTCTTCTTCTTCTTTCTTCTTCTTCTTCTTCTTCTTCTTTCTTCTTCTTCTTCTTCTTCTTCTTCTTCTTCTTCTTCTTCTTCTTCTTCTTCTTCTTCTTCTTCTTCTTCTTCTTCTTCTTCTTCTTCTTCTTCTTCTCCTCCTCCTCCTCCTCCTCCTCCTCCTCCTCCTTCTTCTTTCTTCTTCTTCTTCTTTTCTTCTTTTCTTCTTTCTTTTCTTCTCTTCTTCTCTTCTTCTTCTTCTCTTCTTTTCTTTTCTTCTTATTTCTTCTTCTTTCTTCTTCTTCTTCTTCTTCTTCTTCTTCTTCTTCTTCTTCTCCTCCTCCTCCTCCTCCTTCTCCTCCTCCTCCTCCTTCTTCTTTTCTTCTTTCTTTTCTTCTTTTCTTCTTTTCTTCTCTCTTCTTCTTCTTCTTCTTTTCTTCTTTCTTTTCTTCTCTTCTTCTTCTTCTCTTTTCTTTTCTTCTTCTTTCTTCTTCTTCTTGCTTCTTCTTTTCTTCTTTTCTTCTTTCTTTTCTTCTTTTCTTCTCTTCTCTTCTTACTCTTCCTTTCTTCTTTCTTTTCTTCTCTTCTTCTCTTCTTCTTCTTCTTCTTCTTCTTTCTTCTTCTTCTTCTTCTTCTTCTTCTTCTTCTTCTTCTTCTTCTTCTTCTTCTTCTTCTTCTTCTTCTTCTCCTCCTCCTCCTCCTCCTCCTTCTTCTTCTTCTTTCTTCTTCTTTCTTCTTCTTCTTTTCTTCTTTCTTTTCTTCTTTTCTTCTCTTCTTCTCCTCTTCTTTTTTTTAATTTCTCTCTTTAAGACTTTATTTATATATTTATATGAGAGAGAGAGTGCACACTCCTGTGCCCAGGAGCTGGGGGGGAGGGTCAGAGGGAGAATGAGGGAGGAAGAATCCCAAGCAGACTCCAAAAAAATTCTTGGAATTCCTCTGGTTCCCAGTGAGGAGCCCAATACAGGGCTAAATCTTATGACCCTGAGATCACGACCTGAGCCCAAAACCAAGAGTCAGATGATTAATGAACTGAGCCACCAAGGCACCTTAACCAGCATTTTTCTTGATACACTCAGAGTCTTATGCTTTGGTATAGAGCTGCCAGTGTTTTTCTTTTTTTTTTTTTTTTTTTTTTTTTTGCCAGTGTTTTTCTATTTTGTTTATGTAGTCCTCTCTAGGGCAGGCCCCTAGGAGGGAAAGGATAGCAAGCTACTTTTTTACTTTTAGAATTTCTCATCTTCTCAACAGGGAGTGTGTGACTCCAGGGAAGCCTGCTAGAGGTAAGATTACCCATAATGTTCTGACTCCCTTAGACACTCTTTGCGTGACTGGGGCAAAAATTTTGTGAAAGCATCTAAGATTATTTAGGGAGAGAGAATTTATACCCCAAATAGGGAGGAAAATGGATGGACATAGTAGTAATTAATAACTGGATATAGATTGAGGCCTTATTTCTTTGGAAGGGAAGATATGAGTAGAAAGTGAGAAAGAGATATGGGTTGAGAGACACTTCCTGGAGGATGCCTATGGAGCAATTTGGGAAATACAAGAAGGACAGGTGAGTTGGAAAATAAATGAGACAGTAATTTTAGGTTACAGGGACCTTTAAGAGTCATGAAAGACGAGATTCTTGTGAGGGATATGTTTTCACATTTGAAGGGAATTTATAATCCAGGTTTGTATTGTGTATTGTGCCATGAAGTAAGATTCCTAAATCAGGAATATGATTCTCACAGCCATCTGAAGGATAGACAGAAGGATGTGGACAGATAGACTGTTTCTGGGAGACACTTGTAGCAACTGTTACAGTTATGTAGATCCTGCTCTTCAAAGTGTGGTCCATGGATCAGCAGTGTGAGTATCACTTTGGGAGCTTGTTAGAAATGCAGTATCTCATGCTCCAACTTAGACCTGTTGATATAGAATCTGCATTTTTAACAGTCTCCCAAATGATTTGTTTGGTCTTTCAAGTTTAAGAAGCACCAGCCTTAGGTGATCCATGATAGGTGTCTGACTTCAGATAAGCACTATGGAAGGTCTGACAACTTTGGAATTCAGAGCACAAGAGGAGGAGCCCAGGCTGGAAATCTAAATTTGGGAAGAGGGAAAAGTGTGGGCTATGGTTGCCCTCTTATCTCCAAGCTTCTCATGCCAGTCACTATGCCAGGGTTTGACATCAGCCCACTTTGGGAAAATGCCTGTTGTGCTCACACTGGAGTCTGATTTATCCTCAGGGGCTCTCTTGCTACAAGTATTGCATGGATCATGACTGCTGCCCATTCTCTTACCCCTTCTTCATATGATTGCTTGAAAGGAACTGGGGAGGTCATGTTAGTCATGTTCCACCTCAGGGTTGTACTGTCCCTTAATCAAATGAATGATAATACTAATTGAGGAGACTATAGAAGTTGGGGGGATTGAAATAGGAGTACTTAACTATCTGTCCTGGAAATTAGGATACTTTCATCTTTCAAAAGCTTTAAGGAGAGACCAGATAAGTGCATAAGGGGTTATACTCTAGTAGGGACTAAATTAATGCTCTTAAGGGATCTTTTGATGATTTTCAATGGGTTAATAACTGAATATATGAATCCTGTAATTCCACAGATCTAGAGTGATAGGCAACGAAATAATATTACCAGGTGAGAATTTTGAAATTTATGAGAATTTTCTTAAGGTTTTGAGGGTTTGGGTACTTCATTCCCAATCAAAATGACTGATGAAGAGAGGCAATACTGAAAGAAAACATATAGACATTAAACAAAAGGAGGAATTTTCTGAGATTAGAAGGTGACAAGGGAGATGATAGCGTGTGGGATCTCTGGCTATGTGCATGGCTGCATATATCTCTTTCAGGGGAATGCCTTTCAGCGTCAAGTCCCTTCCAGAATAGGCTCTGCCACAGCAAAGCAGCGTGTGTTCTGGGGATTTCTCCCTCACACCTGAACCCCTGTTGCTTTCTTACAGAAAACCTGTCTGCCTCCCTCCCCATTCCTCTCCCTTCTTCCTCTTTTCCCTCCTCACCAGGCCTGTTTCTTTCTATTACCACTTAGTGGAATTGAGGATAATGTTTTATACATTTCACTCTCTCTACTCTTGCTTCTTCAGTCTTTTGATTCTCCCTCTGTGAACTCTCCCTTCCTCCCTCCCATCCTTGTTACTCCTCTCCAAACACAGCCTAGTGAGTTCTTCTTGCTTTCTTTGTGCATCATTTCACTTCTCATTTTTCTCTCAACCTTCTTCATTTATGATTCCAACTTTGAAGAGATGGGAAGAGGGATTTTAAGAGAAGCATCTGGGAGAGAGTGGGCTTTGGACCCAACAAGAGGCATGGTAGTCAGACATCAGGAAGAACCTGAAAGCACTGATCAAGTGGCCAAAGTGCCACTTGACCTATCTTCCCTAATAGATGGGGCTGAGATGCAAGTGACAGAGACTTCAATAAAATTGGTTAGTTCAAGGGGTAAAGGAAAAGGGAACTCTTTGGTCCTACAGAACATTTTTTTTCCCCTTCATCTATATGTGGAGTTTTTTCATCTATGGATGATTTTGCCTCTTACTATCTTCCTATCTGCACAGTCAACAAATCATTTCTGATATCAAAGTTCACCTCATTCTACTGAAATTAAAACATTTGATTAGTTATTCAATGCTTTATTCCTTAGTGTTTACTGAGCACCAGCTATGTGCCAGACTCAGGAGCACCATCTATTTATGATACATAACTATTATGTATGTATTATGTATGTTATGTATTACACACATAACTATGTATGTATTATGATCATAACCATCTATTTATGATATATAACTATTATGCACAGAGAGTGGAATAGAAATTAAATAGGGAGTGCTGGTCTCAAATGAGAACAGATATATGAGATATATGAGAGTGCTTTGAAAATTGTGAAGTATGTCATAGTTGTAAGGGCTATTGATAAACAGACTTCAGGACTTGAGATCCTGTATTCCACTAGGGAGAAAAAGGGGTCCTGGAGGGTGGAACCTATTCAAAGCAGGCCATTCCTATTGGGAACAGTGCTCTATTCCAGGGAGCTATGCAGGCCATAGGATTATAGTGGGGACTGGTAGAAGATTGAGATGGGAGCAGAACACCTACCCCTACCCCACTCCACAGCCTCAGGCCTATCTGCTATGCATCTCTTCTATCTGTCTGCTTTCTACTTTCTCTCAAACAGAAGATTTGCTCTTTAGCAAGCCATCTGTCCTATCCTCCAAAGCATTCCTAAGGTTCTTTCATTTCAGGATGTCTTCCAGAATTAGGGGAGAACTAGTGATTTTCTTGGGCTCACTAAGGCAGAATTAGACTCCTGCCTCCAGCCTCATACTACATCCCTCCCCCACTCCATTTTTCAGACTCTGCCCTCCTCTCTCATTTTGCACACATTTTGGTCTCTATTCTCAGTTACACTTCTGATTTCTGTGAGATATTATTTAATATTTCAGTCTTCTGATCTTCTCTTTTTGATTCATTGGGTCATCTTCCCTTCATTTATTATATCATTGTGACCATATTATGAGACTTTAACATGCAGTAAGACCATCTGTGTAATTTCTTTTTGTATAACTTAGCCCAGAAGTATGTGTAGATAGATGATGAAGAAAAGCTTAATGACTATTCTCTTGTGTCAGGTGACTTCTTAGAGCTCAATATCCCATATCCCACCTCCATGATCTTCTACCCATTACTGCTTCTCCCTCCCCAGGTTTCCTACTCTGTTTTTTATAACTCTTTAGCTTCAACTCTTTTTATGCTTCATTCTGAACATAAAACTCTCAAAATTTTTTAAGGGGGAGGAGGCATATCAGAATTCTGAGAAAGGAGGAATTGTGATAGGGAAAGCTTCAGGGAATTGGTAGGATTTTAAGGAAAATTTTAAGGGTAGACAGAATATTCTACATAAATGGAATGGCACAAAGTCATGGGAGCAGGAAAGCAAAAAATATATTCTAGGGATACTAAACAGCTTTCTCTTTGCTTCCTAAGCTCAAGGGTGATATATATTCACATTTGCTTTCTCAACATGACAAAAATACAGTAGCTAGATGTTAAATTCATATTTGTCAAATAAACAAATGAATGAATGATCTATTTATCTGGCACAGAACATTCATGTGCAGATCTTTTAAGACCTATGAATAGTACTGTAGGCTGTAGTGGAGGAGATGAAGTGAAATGCAAAGAGGTTTAAATGAGATTATTCTTGAGACAGTAGGAAGTAAATTTTGAGAATAGACAGAGACTGGTAGACCAGTTAGGATGCTTAATGTGGAAGATGAGATGAGAGGGGATCCCTGTGTGGCTCAGTGGTTTAGCGCCTGCCTTCAGCCCAGGGCATGATCCTGGAGTCCCAGGATGGAGTCCCACATCGGGCTCCCCTGGGGGAGCCTGCTTCTCCCTCTGCCTGTGTCTCTGCCTCTCTCTCTCTCTCTGTGTGTGTCTGTGTGTGTGTGTCTCATGAATAAATGAATGAAATTAAAAAAAAAGAAGAAGATGACGAGAGGAGAGATACCACAAGACTAAGACAATGGAATGGGAATAGACACGAAAGGGTGGAGGTCCATCATTGTGAAAGCATGATGAACAGACCCCAGTCACCAAGGGATTTTGATGGGCTAGTGGTGGTGGTGGGGTGGGTAAGATGGGAAAGGAGGGAAAAAGAAAGAAGAGTCAAAGAAGAAGCTGGAGATTCTCATATCTTGTGATTAGTAGAATAGTGGTGCCTCCGAAAGAAAAAGAACAAGTTAGGAGAGGCTGATTTTGGAGGGAATATGAACTACATTTTAGATTAAATTGGTGGTAGAGCCTCCCACCCTCAGGAAAATTCATCATATATTAGAAGTGGAAGAGTAGAGAGAATGTGGTCATGTCTGGAAGGACAGATGCAGAATTCACCCATATATAAATAATCATTGAAGCTATGAAAATGGATGACATAATTAAGAAATAAGGAATCCACAGGGAAAACTAGAAGGTTGGAAGTTTCTCTGAAAGGAGAGAGTACATTATAGGGCTACTTCTAATGTATTCTGGTGTTGTCATGAGCTCTTTACTTGTCTTGTTCTTGAGAGGTGCGGTTAAGTAACTCTCCAGAAACAGAAGATCCTATGCTTTCCCTAAGAGATTTTTTTCTCCACTGAATTTTGGATCTTGACCAGGATAGCAATAAGCTGGATGTTCCCAGGACATTTTTAGCCCACCTGGCTAAAACAGACAAGAGCCTAAATATATGTGTCTGTTTTCTCAATTTTCAACTCCCTAGAGAAGTAAATCCTTGGGCAATTCTGTTCAGGCTAGCTTGAAGTGCTTATGCTTCAATGCAAAACTCTTTTACATCCATTTATTAAAAGACTAAGCAACTTAGACTGGGAAGTGGGTGGGTGAAGTAGACAGAGATTTGCTCCTGAGCCCCAGATGCTTCAGCTGAGTTTTTCACAATACCCCACTTTTTTTTGTTTTGTTTTGATCCAGAGATCTCAAAGCTCTAAACAAGCCTTGATCCTCTCTGACCCCGTGAGTCATTTTCTACTTCCATTTTCCTCAGTGGGGGTAGGGATGGTGGGATGCCATGTTTGGAGATGGGTGCTTGGTGGGTGAGTGGGGGAGGTGTGGGAACAGTAGTGCCAATCGAGGTGCCCTTCTCAAACACACAGTGGGGCTAGGGGCAGGCTTCAAGGAGATTTTATGTAGTTTAGTTTCAGTTTATCCTTCGGAGGTTGCTTTATGACTGAAGAGATTCATATAAAAATCTGAGCTGGAGAAACTGAAGAACAAATGAAGCCATAAAAGATGTCGATCAAATCCCTGACAACTCAGAATAGTCTTTGGAGACTCTCTGAAGAATCTCAGGGCAATCTAGAAGGCTAACTAAATCTCATAGCCCCCAGTGGGGACCAGGGCTGGACCAAGGCAGCACCAAGATTAGAAGGGAGCACCGAGAGTTCCCTTCTCTCCTTCTTCTCTCAAGGGGTTCTGGTGATCAAACATCCAGGTTGAAGACTGAATGACGACTGAGAGGGAAAAGGGGAATGGATAATGGGAAATATTGATATTTTGTAAGTACCCTTTTCATTAGGGAGTGTTTGAGAACCTGGGGGCAGGATAAGTGATAAGGAATCCGAATTGGAGGACATGAAGAATGGAAGCTCAGGAACATGAAAATAGGGGCTACTACCCATAAGGGTGGTATGAAGAATGGGTCTAGATAGGGGTGAAGGCACCTGGCCTCAGAGGACGGCCACCAGATGGTGAGCAGATCTGCACTGGGGGCTTACAAAGCTAAGGATCTGTATTTGGAAGCAGAACAGGAGTTCTGGATGGGGGAACTGTGTGGGAATAGGGAAAAGGGATCAGAGGGGTAGTGAGGTTGGATGGTGATATGGGACAGTACCTCAACTGAGGCGAGTGGTTAGAAAGCCCCTCCCGCCCCAAACCAGCAATTCTTCTGTTGCTTTGTTCCAAATGAATTGGTGTATTGGCCGTAAAGAAATCTTATGAGCTGATGTGACTTAAAGGTCAAAGGGAGGGAAGTGATGAGAGGAATGTGAAAGGAAGCTAGAAAGACAGCCGGTTTCCATAGTGATGGCCCAAATCTTCATTTCTGTTCTGATTTCTGCAGCAGGTCAGGAGTAGTTGTAAGGGAGAACTGCTACCTTTTCATCTCCTTAAAAGAATCAAGATCTGGGTTGGGCCGGAGAGGTTGGTGAGAGGCTCCCACCAGGGGTCTTGGGTCGGAGTAGAGTCTCTAGTTCTATGATTAGGTTATTTCTTCTGATATCTCTAATTACATTTAAGAAGTATGTGGATGGAAAGATGCCGCAGAAGCAAGAGACTGTTCTTACCAGTGGAGTGGTCTGGGGTTTCAGGGAGTCCTTCAAGAAGTGCCATCCTGATCTGCATAAAGCCTGATGGGCCTCTCCTCTGACACTAGCAACTACGTTTGGGTAGCTACAGTCCAACGTTCCTTCCTGAAATTGCCCTTGCAGCAGTAGAGACCTATTTCTGAGTCTCTCCAGCTCTTCAGGGAGCCTCACAACAGTCTGGCTGCTGTTGGGCCCTGGGCATTTAATCATGGGAAAAGAAGTTGATGACAGTAGGTGGGTGGGAAAGGCCAGCGAAGAAGCTGTTGCTTCTATGGCTCAAGTTTCATATGTGTAACACCTGGATATCGTAAAACTCCTGGCTGCACAACATTGCTCACTTTCCCTGGAAGATAATGAGATAACCTGAGTGACTTACTGAAAGACACTTAGCATGTCAAGGATTCAAACTTGCCTTCTTTACCAGAATACCTTGACTTTTGTTCCCATCATACCCCTTTATAATCAGCTCGGAGTTGAAGTGGGTGCCCAAGTCCCCAGTATAATGAGATCATGTCTTAGGCACAGAAGCTTCCGTGTGCTCCCCATCCTTCCACTTGCCTGACTTGTTTAGGGACTTCAGAGTAAGGCAGCTGTCAAAGCTGGCTCCTTCATCCTCAGGAATTTGGATTTCAAACATTTTTCAGATGTTTGCTGAAAAAACATCTGTCTCCTGCCTGTCCGTCCTGTACTCAGTTTTTCTTAGTCACCATATCCTTAGCACCTAACTTAGCTCCTGACTTACAGGATCCCTGAGAAGGTACCTCCTTCAGTAGTAGGCACCAACTGTGAGGCTATAAGGCAATGCCTCTTGTGCAGAAATTTCCTCATACCTTCTCTACTCCCTACGACCCTGCCCCCATTCTGATTCTACTGGTATCCTGGTGGCCCAGAGTTCATTCTCTCTCCTATGTCCCCCAATGCCTGTTTCTTCTCTGCAGGTATAGTGTAGCTCCTGCACCTTTTCCTGTGTCTCCTATACTGTCTCCCTACAATATCCTCAGCCCTGCTTAGGCTCATTTTCTCTCTCCACCCCCCTTCCATCATCAAATATTGATGGAGCACCTATTATGTACCATGTCCTCTGGATGGTTCTTTTTTTTTTAATTTTTTTAATTTATTTATGATAGTCACAGAGAGAGAGAGAGAGAGAGGCAGAGACACAGGCAGAGGGAGAAGCAGGCTCCATGCACCGGGAGCCTGATGTGGGATTCGATCCCGGGTCTCCAGGATCGCGCCCTGGGCCAAAGGCAGGCGCCAAACCGCTGCGCCTCTGGATGGTTCTAAGGGCACAAAGGCTCTAAGTGATTTGAGGAAGCACAAAGTACTCCAGCAATTTTGATATAATGTAACAGGTGAAGCCCCTAGGCTTTCTTCCAGAGTCCTCTTTTGTCAGTTACAAGTTGGATTGACTCACATCCCTTAGTAGTACATTCCAATGCTTCACAATTCCTCCAGATGGTAAATTCTTCCCAATGCCCAGCCTCAGCTATTCTGTAGGTAAGATCATTCCCTGGGCTTCCAATAACTCACTTATACTTTTTTTTTTTTTAATGAGCATCATAATACCAATGCCTACTTTCCCCATCCCCATACAGATCTTTATAAAGACTGGTTGAAATAAGGGTAGTATAAGTTCTCTAAATAAGTTTTGTGAATGTTAGTGATTCCCTCCTAACTTCTCAGTAGAAAGACAGCCTTTTCTCCCTACAAATGGTATAGCTCAAAGATAATTTTAAATAATTATGAGGTGTATCAAACTTTAATCTTTTCTATTTACTCACTTGCAAATGGCAATTCTTTGACCTTTGTTGCCAGTGAGACCCATGTCTCTTTAAAAAATTTCCCTGAAGAAATCAAATTCTTTTCAATGTAGTAATAGGCATTGAAGGCAGACTTTAAAAAGAAAGTCCACTATCATTACCTTGATCTGAGGACATATATAATAGAAGAATTCCTCCCCAGTCACAACGGAATTCCTTGCATTTCATTGGAGACCAGGGTATTGCTATGATGGCTGGGGAAGAGCCCAATGAATACATGGGTGCTATAAAACTTGATCCCAGATGATGGACTTCCAAAAAGAAATTAAGAGCCAATCTAGGCTGCCCTGAGTCAGAAAATATCATCAAGCTCTGCTCCTGTTACTGACTTAAGAGCAGCTGCTGGATTCACCATCACCTACAGAGGGTGGAGGTAGACAGCAGGGGCAGAAGCTGATCAGGGGCAGAGAGCTTCCCTGGATCCTAGGATGGGAAGCCAACTTCTTCTCAGCTCATTGGAGCCCTTGCTGTCTGGGCTTATCCTTATGGATAGGTTGCAATGGGGTAATACTCTGGTGCTTTCCCATTGGATGGATCGGTGTAACCTGTTTCAGGCAACTGCCTGACTTCTACAAGATTTCCTTTCTCCTCTATCTGCCTCCAGACTGACCCAAAGAAATGTTTTTGATTTTCCCTCTCCCCCAACACACACCCCATAATCCTGTCAGGAATTTCTTCCATTTGACTAGCTTGAGGCTCATCCTTTATTTACAGGCAAGTCTACTTCATAGCCTACGCCTGGTAGAAATGTTTGCACATTGCACTGGTGTTTTGTTGTGTAGCCCCTTCTCTTAGCCAAAGCTATACGCTTCGCCCCCTCCACCCCGCCCCAACACACACACTTTTGGTCTGTGTCTTCCATGCCTCTGACTTTAGGCAGAGTGGTTTCTTTGCTTCTCCGGCCTCTTTTGATAGCCACCACAATTTTCTTCTTGGGAATGTTTCCAATTTTAATGGCTGGTAGGTTCTTTTCACAGTAGTTTTCATTCTCTACTAGTTCAGCTCATCCCTTTTCTCCCCCACCCCCATCCCTTTCCCTTGTGGAAACAAAGAAACACAAAGCACCCCTGTATCCCGTAGGACTCTGAGCCTGGGCATTAGGGCTCTCCTTTCCTCATCGTTGGACGGGTTCTTTCATGCTAGCTGCAGAGCAAGGGGATCCACATATGGCACCTACAGAGCGGGCCCTGGTGACTCAAGCTGAGTGCTTGAGCTCAAAGGCACAACAGAAATCCATCTGTAATGTGGCTGTTTTTCTTTCAAATCCTTAAGAACATAAGTGACCTATCGTATGGTAGAAAAGTGAAATGTGGGGTAGAGGGTTGGGGCTGAGAGGTGGTTCCAAATGTTATTTCTTACTTCGGGAGGCCCATTTTTTCAGCATCTCCTCAGCCTAGAGTGGGCTTGGATCTTAGTCATATTTAGATAGTAGCACCAGCTTGCTTGTTATGGCCTCTGCCTCCACTGTGATTTTTTGTTGTGGTGGTGGAATATACATGACCATGCTAACCATTTTTAGATATCCAGTTCACTGGCATGGAGTACATTCACACTGTTGTGCAACTGCCCTCACCATCCATCTCCAGAATGTTCTTATCTTCCTAAATTCAAACTCTGTCCCTCTAAAACAGTAACTCCCCATTCCTCCATTGCCCCCAGCCCTGGCATACTATCACTATAATTTTACTTTGTTTCTTAAAGCACCTTTCTGACGGAGGCTCCATTTCTTCCATGAAATACCAGCAACTCAGACTGAATTTTAAGACTCTTCTCTACTGGCACTGACAGACTCACTCCAATGAGCTCCTATCATTTCTTGTCCCAGAATCCTGCTCTGAGAGGTGAATCTGGGCTTATGCCCTTTTGTGAATATCCTTCTTTCCCACCTGATCCTCCACATGTGTTGACCGTCTTTCCCTCAGTTCAGTGGGCCCTTACCTTCATATTGTTCGTAATGCCCCTGTTTTAAGACACCTGCCTGGATGTCCTAAGATGGCCCAGGCTCCATGATAGGACTCCTCTTTGCCATCTCCATAGTTTTCTGCCTGGTTGCTTTTACCGTGTCTTGGTTCCTTCTGAGACTGGAGGCCACCTCAAGGCAGGAGGTGAAATCCATTCTGGGTTCATATACTCTGTTCTAGGTCTTCAACACTCACAGCGTGGTCTGGGTTCTAGGGCATCAGCCTCACTCCAGAGCTTGCTAAAAATGCAGAACCTCAGGCTCCATCCCAGACCTACTGAGTCAGAATCCTCATTTTAACAAGATCCAAAGATTGCTGACATGCACATAAAGTGAGAGAAGCACTACTGGAGGAGGGGTGATGAATAATTTATATTGTAACAGCTGGAGGTGAAGCTGCAAGGGCGGGCTCAGCTGCTGGCTTGTGACCACTAACCGCGGGTACTGCCCTGCTGGCTGGACACCCAGTGGGCCTGCTGCCTGCAGCTCTGGGAGCACAGGACTCCCCACACCTGCTGGGAGGAGCAGCTAGCACTGCCGCCACTGGGGGCCCTGCGGGAGCTGAGCCAGAAGGCAGAGCCTGCCCCCAAGGCTGAAGGGCCTCCACGCAGCTGGAGATCCAGCATCATAGGCTCCTGGCCTTCTTGGAGTACCTGCTCACCGGCCACCTACCATGTGCTGGTCACCCACCACGACTCCTTCCAGCAGCAGCGGCAGCTCACGCTGGCCATGCACAACACCTTTATGCTCCACTGGACTCACAAGGTGAGCGGCGACCCTGGGAGGGGGGAGTGTCCACAGGAGTCCAGTCTCCCCAAGCATCTGCTGGCAGAGGCACAGGAGGTCTGAGTAGCGATTGGATGTGAACCCTTGTCTTTCTGCTTGTGACTGTGTTAACGGTTGTCTTAGGCTCATCAAGTGTAAGTCACAGGTAGCCCTTCCTCCCAGGCCTTCATCCCTGTTGCCCTGCTTCAGGTCAACAGGTTCCAGGGCCAACTGTCATTATGGCATCTCTCACTGCATCAACTTCCAGCATTTTTTTTTAAGATTTTATTTATTTATTCATGAGAGACACAGAGAGGCAGAGACACAGGCAGAGGGAGAAGCAGGCTCCATGCAGGGAGCCCAATGTAGGACTCGATCCCTGGTCTCCTGGATCGCGTCCTGGGCTGAAGGCAGTGCTAAACCACTGAGCCACCGGGGCTGCCCTCAACTTCCAGAGTTAACTGGATAGGAGTCTCTACCTCCCTCTCCCTTTCATGTCTGTCCCACTTATAGCAGGTTATTGGAGAAAACAAAAATCGGGAAGTATTTTTCTTTGTTTCTTTGGTTAAAAATGCTTTCTTTGGTTAGACAAGAGCAGTCTTCCCTGCCAAGCTTCCAAACAACCTCCCTTGTTTTTGTTTCTTTGTTTTGCTTTTTAAAATTAATTAATTTACTTTAGAGAACAAGCGAGGGAGTAGGCAGAAAGGCAGAGAATCAATCCCAGACTCATCTTGAATCCGAGCCTTAAGACTACACTTTACAATAGGACATTCTAAATGAGCTTGTTTTCCATAGCTGTTTAATTCTTGAAATCTTAAAAATCAAAGTATGTTAAGCAGAGTAAGCATGGCAGATAAAGCGAAGACAAAAAGACTATCACAACCATTAAGAAGGATAGGACCCACATGGTTGGGTGGATACGTAAATACAAAAATTCTTAAGATTGACAGAATGGTAGAAAAGTAGAAGTGTGTGTGTGTGTGTTTTTTAAGATTTATTTATTTATTCATGAGAGACACACAGAGAGAGGCAGAGACACAGGCAGAGGGAGAAGCAGGCTCCCCCAGGGGAGCCCTATGTGGGACTCGATCCCAGGACCCGGGATCATGACCTGAGCCAAAGGCAGACGCTCAACCGCTGAGCCAGCCACCCAGGAGTCCCAATGTAGAAGATATATTTAGAGTATAAAGCATTGCCAGGTGATTTTATATATATTGTTTTTGCATATTTTAAAATTTTCAAGTAATCATGCAATCTCAAGATTTCTCATACTACAGGTTGAGTTAACATGAAAGTGGGCTGTATTTTGTATTGTGGCTTTGGAGATATATCCAGAATAATTTCAGTGGTGGTGATGGAAAATGTGAGACAACAGAAGCTTTACTAGATGGTGTCATACTGTCAAAATATAAGCAAGTAAGCCACATACCTTTTTACACCTTGTCATTTAAATATAAGCACAATATGAAACTCTATGAAATTACTTTGAGTACTTGCTTAGTAAGTAAATACACTTGGTTGAGTATCAAGTACAAACCTGTAAAAGTAAATGTCAGTACATGAACCCTCAGAATCTGCCTAAATTCAAGAAGATTCTCTCTCTCCCTGATAATCCTCCAAAATTATTTTTATTAGTTTTTTTATTTAAGTAAAACAAATATATTGAGATGATTTATTTTAATTGAAGAATAACTGACATACAATATTGTATTGGTTTCAGGTGTACGACAGTAAATCAGTATTTATATACATCACCATAATAAGCCAAGTGACCCTCTATCACTCTACAGATTTGTTAAAATATGATGGCTCTAATCCCTCTACTGCATATTACATGCCCCAGTCATCTTTATTTTATAACTGGATGATTGTATTTCTAATCCCCTTCAGCTATTTCATCCATCCTCCTTTTATTGAAAGTTTTGATATAAATTGACAGTGAGTCCAAGCCTTTTCTCTCTTGGCACTGACATACAGCTATGCTTTACTAATTTGGGAAGATATGGTAGGCATTTTGAGAGCTGAGCTCAGTAACAGGTACCATTTCACCAGCTCATGGGTTGATGAAATAGTTGAAAGCAGGGTTATGTTTCTCCTTAAGAAATAAATTTAAGGGGATCCCTGCGTGGCTCAGCGGTTTGGCGCCTGTGGTTTGGCGCCTGCCTTTGGCCTGGGGTGCAATCCTGGGGTCCTGTGATTGAGTCCCACGTCGGGCTCCCGGCGTGGAGCCTGCTTCTCCCTCTGCCTGTGTCTCTGTCTCTCTCTCTCTATCATGAATAGATAAATAAAATCTTTATTTAAAAAAAAAAAAGAAATAAATTTAAGGGCACCTGGATGGCTTATTTGATTAAGTGCCTATCTTTGGCTCAGGTCATGATCCCAGGGTCCTGTGATCGAGATCCGGGTTGGGCTTCCTGCTCAATGGGGAGTCTGCCTCTTTCCTACTCCCTGCTCAAGGTCTCTTTCTCTCTCAAATAAAATCTTTAAAAAATGTTTTCCATCTGTTTAGGGTGGTTTTAGACCAATAGGTCCCTGATGGCTTTTCAGTATTAGTCATCTTTATACTCTTACTGCCCATCCTAAAAAGAACTCAAAAATTTTGAACTGATAAGCAATTATTGGACAATGACAGAAATTGTAATTTCTTTTTTATAGTTGGTACAACAATCTAGGTAAAGAAATAAGAAAATGAAGATTTCCTTTGATATCGAATAGACTCCAAAGAAGCATATTTTGGGGTTTTGAGTCAAACTGATGCTGTAAAATACAAGAAAATGCTTTGGTATCAGGAATATTTTCTTAATAGTTGCAAAATATTGAATCTCAAAGTGAATCTCATACAACTTCTAAAAGCAATGTCTATTAGGTACATAGGGAAAAAATTGTATGTGGTAGGCAGAAGAATAGTCCCCCCAAAGCTGTCTATATCCAAATTCCTAGAAACTGTAAGTTACCTTCCATGGCAAAAGGGAATTATGACTGCAAATGGAATTAAGGTTTCTAATCAGTTGACCTTAAAATCAGGATATAACCCGGGTTGTTTGGGTGGGTCCAGTTTATATAAGGGTCCTTAAATGTGGAAGGAAGCAGGAAAGGTCAGAATGATACTTCTTGGCTTTGAGGATGGAGGAAAGGGAAGATGAGCCAAGGAATTCAGGCAGTCTCTAGAAACTGAAAAGGACAAGGAACCTGATCTCCCCTTGAGCCTCCAGAAGAAATCCATCCCTGCTGATACCTATTTTAAGCCAGGGAGACCCATGTCAGATTTCTAACCTATAGAAATTTAAGATAATAAATTTGTGTTGTGTTAAACCACTAAGCTTGTGGTGATGTTATGACAGCAATAGAAAATTAATCTGCAACTCTGTTTTTTGAAATAGGGATTCTTAAAACTTATTAGGTCATTTAATGATTTGTATCTCTAAATGTGTTTACAGTTATCACTGCATATTGATCGCTCAACATTTTGATGATGTATGGAATTCAGAAGCATGCAACAGAATGCGTGATAATTATAAATACTTTTGTGAGTTTACTTTTCTTCTAATTGAAGTATAATTGACACATATTATATTAGTTTCAGGTATACAACATAGTGATTCCCTAAGTCTGTTCACTGTGGTGTGCCCACTATGGGTGTAGCTACCATCTTTCACCATGTAGTGCTGTTACAGTACTGTTGACTATATATCCCTGTGCTGTGCCTTTCATCCCCATTACTTTATTCCATAACTTTTTTCCTGTATTCCCACTCTGCTTCATCATTTTACCCTTCCCCCATCACTCTCCCTTCTGGCAAATATCTGTTTTCTGTATTTATGGGTCAGTTTCTGCTCTTTGTTTATTCCTTTGTTTTGTTTTTTTAGGTTCTACATACAAGTGAAATCCTATGCTGTTTGTCTTTAACTTATTTCACTTAGCATAATACCTTCTAGACCCATTCATATTGTTGTAAATGGCAATATCTGTTTTCTTTATGGCTGAGTAACATTCCATTGTGTATATACCACATCTTCTGTATCTATTCATCTATCAGTGGACACTTGGGTTGCTTCCATATCTTGGCTATAAACATAGGGTTGCATACATCTTTTCAAATTAGTGTTTTTTATTTCTTTGGGTTAATACCCCATTGCAGAATTACTGGATCATATGGTAATTAGATTTTTCATTTTTTGAGGAACATTCATACTGTTTTCCAAAGTTGGCTGTACTAATTACATTCCTACCAATGCTGCATAAAGGTTCACTTTTCTATCCATTCACATCAACACTTGTTGTTTCTTGTCTTTTTGCTTTTAATCTTTCTAACAGGTGTGAAATGGTATCTCATTGTGGTTTTCATTTGCATTTCCCGATGTTTAGTGATGGTAAGCATCTTTTCATGCATCTGTTGGCTATTTGTTTGTCTTCTTTGGAAAAATGTCTACTTAGGTACTTTGACCATTTTTTAACTGGATTATTTCGATTTTTTTTGTGTCGAGTTATATAAGTTCTTTATATATTTTGGATACTAACCCTGTATTGGATATGTGATTTGCAAATATCTTCTCCCATTCAGTAGGTTATCTTTTAGTTTTGTTGATGATTTTCTTCACTGTGCAAAAGCTTTTTATTTTGGTGTGATCCTAATGATTTATTTTTGCTTTTGTTTCTCTTGTGTTAGGAGACATATTGAAAAAAATGTTGCTATGGACAATGTCAAAGAAATTACTGTCTATGTTCTTTTCTGGCATTGTGTGGTTTCAGGTCTCACCTTTAGGCCTTTAATCCATTCGGAGTTTGGGCTTGTGCGTGGTGTAAGAAAGTGGTCTAGTTTCATTCTTTTGCATGTAGCTGCCCAGTCTTCCAGTACCATTTATTGAAGAGACTTCTTTATTACATTTTCTTGCATTGTTTGTCATAGATTACTTGACCATATATGTGTGTGGGTTTATTTCTGGGCCCTCTGTTCTGTTCCACTGATCTGTGTCTATTTTTGTGCCAGTAATATAGTGTTTTGATTATTACACTAGCACATCTTGAAATCTGGGATTTGGGATTTCAAATCCAACTTTGTTCTTTCTCACAATTTCTTTGGGTCTTTGAGGTCTTTTCTGGTTCCACAAAAATTTTAGGATTATTTGCCCTAGAACATTCTATGAAAAATGTTGGTATTTTGATAGATATTGCATTGTATCTGTAGATTGCTTTGTGTAGTAGGCATTTTACCAGTATTCTTCCAATCCATGAGCATTGACTATCTTTCCATTTTCTTGTGTAATCTTCAATTTCTTTCATCAGAGTTTTACAGTTTTCAGAGCATAGGTTCTTTTGTCTCCTTGGTTAAGTTTATGGAATTCAGAAGCATGTTTGGCAAAACTGTAAATGAAATTGTTTTTATTTTTCTGCTACTTCATTATTAGTGTATAGAAACATAGCTGACTTTTGTGTATTAACTTTGTATCCTATAACTTTACTGACTTCATTTATTCTAATACTTTTTGGTGGAGTCTTTAGGGTTTTCTTTGTATAGTATCATATCACCTACCAATATTGGCATTTTAACTTCTTCCTTAGCAATATGGGTTTCTTTTATTTCTTTTTCTTGTCTGATTGCTGTGGCTAATACTTACAGTACTATGTTGAATAAAAGTGGATGACAGTGGATATGCTTATCTTGCTCCTGATTGAAGAGCAAAAGCTCCCAGGTTTTCACTACTGGGTATAAGCTGTGAATTCTTCAGGTATGGCCTTTATTATGTTGAGGTATGTTCCCTCTAAACTCTGGTTTTTATCATGAACAGATATTGAATTTTGTCAAATGCTTTTTCTGCATCTATTGAGATCATATGGTTTTTACCCTATGATAAATGTGTGAGTGATTTGCAAATATTGAACTATTCACGTATCTGCAGAATCAATTCCACTTGATTGTGGTGAATAATCCTTTTAATGTATTGTTGAAAGTGATTTGCTAATATTTTGTTGAGGATTTTTGCATTTATGTGCATCAGGGATATTGGCTTGTAGTTTTCTTTTTGTCTGGTTTTGCTCTCAGGTTAAGTCTGGCTTTGTGGAACATATATGGAAGCCTTACTTTCCTGTTTTTTTTTTTTTTGTTTTCATTTTTGTTTTTTTGTTTTTGTTTTTGTTTTTGTTTTTTGCTAAAGTTTGAGGAGAATAGGTATTAACTCTTTTTTGAGTGTTTGGTAGCATGTGCCTATGAATCCATCTGGTCTTGGACCTTTGTTTATTGGTAGTTTTTGATTATCAATTTCGTTTTGATACTAGTAATTGGTCTATTCAGACTTCTATTTCTCCCTTAATCAGTTTTGGAAAATTATGTTTCTAGGAATTTGTCCATTCTAGGTTGTCCAGTTTGTTGGCATATGATTTTTTCATTAATACTCTTAAAATCCTTTGTATTTCTGTGATGTCAGTTGTTACTTCTTTTTAATTTCTGATTTTATTTGGTTCCTCTCATTTTTTTCTTGGTGAGTCTGGGTAAAGGTTTATCAATTTCATTCATCTTTTCAAAGATCCAGCTCTTGGTTTCCTTGATCACCTTTTTTCTTTAGTCTCTATTTTATTTTCTCCAGATTTGGTCTTCATTATATCCTTCTTCCTACATTCGGTTTTGTTCTTTTTCTAGTTTCTTTGGGTATAAGGTTAGATTGTTTATTTGAGATTTTTCTTGTTGCTTGAGGTAAGTTTATATTGCCATAAATTTACCTGTTATAGAACTGCTTCTACTGTGTCCCAAGGATTTTGGATGATTGTGTTTTCATTTTCATTTGTCTCCATATATATATTTTTTTATTTCTTTGTTGACCCATTGGTTTTATAGTAGCATGTTGTTTAGCCTCCATGTATTTGTGTTTTTTCCAGTTTTTTTCTTGTGATTGATTTCTAGTTTCATATTGTCGTGGTTGGAAAAGGTACATAATATGATCAGTCTTAAATTTATTGAGACTTCTTTTGTCTCTTAATGTGATCTCTTCTAGAGAATGTTCCATGTGTGCTTGAAAAGAATGTAGATTCTGCTACTTTTGGATGGAATATTCTGTATATCTGTGTTGATGTCCATTTTGTCAAATGTGTCATTCAAAGACAGTTTCCTTTATGACTTTCTGCCTGTTTCATGTATCCACTGATGTAAGTGAGGTATTAGAGTTCCCTATCATTATTGTATTGCCATCAATTTCTCCCTTTATCTGGTTATGTTTACTTTATATATTTTTTCCTTAGCATTTTTAAAAGTTTTTATTTAAGTAATCTCAGCACCCAATGTGGTGCTCAAATTCATGACCCTGAGATCAAGATTCACATATTCTTCCTACTGAGCCAGTCCGGCACCTCTGCTTTATGTATTTAGGTGCTCCTGTGTTGGGTGCATAGATGTTTACAATTGTTATATCCTCTTATTGGATTGGTACTTTTATCATTGTTCTTCTTTGATTCTTGTTACAGTCTTTGTTTTAAAGTCTTTTTTGTTGTTGTTGTTTTGATGTAGGTACTGTTACATACATCCAGCTTTTCTTTTTGCTTCCATTTGTTTTTCTATCCCTTCACTTTCAGTCTGTAATGTGTCTTTAGGCCTGAAGTAAGTCTCTTACTGGCAGCATATACATGGTCTTGTTTTTTATTTTTTTATTTTTATTTATTTATTTATTTTTTTTGGTCCTTTTTTTTTGGTCTTTTTTTTTTTTGGTCTTGTTTTTTAAATCCATTCTACAACCCTATGTCTTTTGAGTGGAACATTTTAGACCATTTACATTTAAAGTAAATATTGACAGCTACATACTTACTGCCATGTTGTTGACTGTTTTCTAGTTGTTTTTATTGTTCTTCACCATTCCTTCCCTTGCTCTTTTTCCGTCTGCTGAAAAATCAGCTGATATAGCCTTATGGAGTTTCTCTTGTACAGAACTTTTTGCTTCATTCTCGCTGTTTTTACAATTATTCTTCTTCAGCCTTTGACATTTTTAATTATATGTTGTGGTGTGGACCTTCTTGAGTTCATCTTATTAAGGAGTTGGGCTCTATATGCTTCATGAATCTGAATGTCTATTTCCTTCTGTATGTTAAGGAAGTTTCCAGCTGTAATTCTTCAAATAAATTTTCTGCCTCCTTCTCTCTTTATTCTTCTGGGACCCCCATCATATGAATGTTTGTTCATTTGATGTTGTCCAACCGATTCCTTATCTTCATTTTTTTTTTAAGATTTTATTTATTTATTCATGAGAGACACAGAGGCAGAGACGCACAGGCAAAGGGAGAAGCAGGCTCCCTGCAGAGAGCCCAATGTGGGACTCGATCCCAGGACCCTGGGATCATGCCCTGAGCCGAAGGCAGATGTTCAACTGCTGAGCCACCCAGTTGTCCCCTATTTTTTTTTTCTTTTATTTTTGGGTGGCGCTGGCTGGCTCAGTTGATGGAGCATGTAACTCTTGATCTCAGGGTTGTGAGTTCAAGCCTCATGTTGGGCACAACATGGGACTTTAAGAAAAATAAAAATTTAAGAAAAATAAAAATTGAAATAAAACAATCTTTATTTTTACTGTTCAGCTTGGGTCCTTTCCATTACCCCATCTTTCATTCTTCTGTATCCATTAATCTTGTGATTTCAGCTGTATTCTTCAACTCTGGTTCTTTATATTTTCCACGTTTTTGTGAAGTTCTTACTGAGTTCTACTCTTCTCTCCAGCCCATTGCCCATCTTTACATTTAAAATTTTTCATTTAAAGAATGAAGAAATGCCTTCATTTAAAGGCAAGTTGCGTATCTCCAGTTCATTAATTTCTTTTTATGTAGTTTTGTCTTGTTCTTTTATTTGGGGCACATTCCTGTCTCCCCATTTTGCTTGACACTGTATTTCTATGAATTAGGCAGTTCAGCTACTTCTCCTAAACTTGAAGGAATGGTCTTGGTGTGTGGTTGTCCCCTATGTAAACTGTATATACCTGGTGACTTTTACTAGCTGGGTGGAGCTATGGCTGGCATGGGTTGGGGATTGTAGGGTACCCCATGCTGGGGCTGCCCTGGTGAAATGGTTGGAGATTAGGTGGGTATGGGGCCAGGGGTGGGTCCTGAGGTTTTTTGCAGAGGGTGCCTTGGCAGGAGAGCTGGAGGTTAACTGTGTTCAAGCTGGCGGCTCTCCACACAGGGGATGCTCTGGCTGGCGGGACAGCTAATGCTGAACTGGGTGCCAGCTAGTGTGATTCCTGGGCTCTATACATAGTGGGTACCCTGAAGCTGAAGTAGATGCAAGCAGTGGGTGGTCCCAGGATTCTCTGCAGAGGGTACCCTTGCAGGATGGCTGGAATTCAAGTGAATATAAGCTGGGGTATTCAGGAATGTGTGGAAGGAAGGTACCCTGGTGGAGGCAGCCATAGCCAAGGTGGGTTGTTGGCTGGGTGGGTCCCTGGGTACTTTGTGTTGAGCACAATTGGGAAGAACAGTTATAGCTGAAATGGGCATGGGCTGGGATTGCCCCAGGGCTCTCTGCATAGATGGTGCCCTCAAAGGACAGCTGGCGTGGGTATAAGCCAGGGTTTCCTGGTAGGGCAGCTGGAGCTGAGAAAAGGCGTCAGCTGGGGGTGCCCTAGAAAGCCATCTGAAGCTAAAGCAGTGCAGGTTTGGAGTGTTCTGAGAGGCTTTGTGCCTGCCTCAGTGTGGTGAGAGAGCTGAGGCTGCAGTGAGCACTGACCAGGGGCTGTCCTCACGTGTCCCACGGTGGGGCTACACTGGTGGGACAGTGAGGGCTGGTGTGGTTTGGGGGCCTACAGGGCTCGTCGTGTTGGTAGGCTGGTTAGGGCGCGGACCCGCTCTCCTCTATGCTGTCAAGGTGGTGGGGGAACATAAACTGTGGCACTCACTGGACCCTCCGACCCAGAGCTAGTTGCAGCAGCTTCCCTGCCAATTAGCAGGGTTCAAGAGCTATTTCCTTTAAATTTTGGTTGTTCTTTTAAGCCATAGCTTTTATTTTCTGTGGCCCAGGGTAGACGAATCTGCTCTGGGTACCTCATTACTATCCTCCCCCTGCAGTTTGCAGCATCAGGGGTGGGGGCACCCTTTGTTACCATGGCTCAGTCTCTCCTGCTATTTTCTGTGTGATCTATCTTATACAGAAGCTGTTCAGCCAGCCCTCAGTATCTCTTCAGGAGGAACTGCCTGTAAATAGGTGTAGATTTGGTGTGCCCACGGAGGGGAGGTCAGGATCTTCCTGTGCCACCATCTTGGACTCGAACATTCCCTAGTTGTTTATAAATCTTTATAGGCTAATATATACACAGCTAGGACTACACGGGGCAATATTAGATCCCAAAGTGGATTTAACAAGCTGTGAAGCACATTTTCTAGATTGAAAATTAACTCAAAGTTTTAAAATAAGGTAAGTAAAAGTGATATGTATATGCATCTATTTTATATTGCTATCCTAAGGGCATGTTAGGGAAGGGGTTTAAATTCCTCTGAATGGAAATGCTATTTATTTATATAAGAAAAGGCTAATTTAGAATACTTCATAGTCACTGATAGGGAAGAGAAATTTAATGCAAAAGATTATAGTCATTTTTGAACCATATAATGGGTAACTACTCATAAGACACTAATTTAGCAGTGTTTTGGTGCTGCATTTTAACTTTTTTCATCCTGTGTCTGTGGTATCCGAAGAGCTGGACTAACCAGTTTCCCCTCAGAGTTCTGATGCCGTGGTGGGTGAGGAAGGTCAGTATAATTTTAACTTCGCAGCTAGAGAAACTTGTATATAAGTTTATTATACTGCATTTTACTGACCACATTAACAAGAATCTGATACATATATATAAATCAGGGTGACAGAATCAATAATTAGGAATATCTGACCAGGACATTCTTGTCTCTAAATCAGAGTACTGAGGAAGCCACAGGTTTCAAAATATTGCTCAATGAGTAAAAATCAGGTAAATATGAAGAATAGACTGATTCTCTTATAAGTCTCTCTCAGTCATGTCTGGCAGACACTCTCTGCCTCCTAGAGTACCCAAAGGCCTTCTGCTAACCAGCTTATTTCCTTTACATCACTATGAATTCAACAATGTCTTACAGAGACCATAATCTTTGTTTTCTGTAGAGGTATTAAGTAACAGAATTTAGCCTACCTTTTTAAAATATAGACTAGGGTTTCCAACTTTCATTTTAATTTGTCTAATTTGTGATGCACCCTGCCCTCACAGCGTTGGTTCTGATGAACACTGGTTGAGAAATTGGCCTGTGTAGCAGAGGTCAAGAAACCAGTGACTCTCACACTAAATACTCTCAAGCCTGTGAAAGCATGCCATCCATATACCGCTGTGTTTCTGACAGCATTCTCTTTTGGGATAGGGCTCATATTTGAGTGAAGATAAAAAAAACCACACCACTAGACACTTAACTAATGAGCTGATATGGAAGGACCAATGGGATTATAATGGAACTCCTGAGTTTTGACCAGAGTGTGTGTTTTTAGTTGTAGACTGAATCATCTCAGACTTATCATTCTGAGAAGGCTGATAAAGAGAGGGAAGAAAAAATTCAGGTAACTTTTAGAGGTCTACAAACATGCTTCAGCAATCTAAGAAGTGGATGATGTATGAGATGAGTTTCTATATTTTCCAAGAAAAGTTAATTTTTGTGATTACAGGCTTCAGACAAGTTCAATATGTATGAAATATTAATAAAATTATCTCTGAAGTATTAAAGACTTGAAAATTTCAGATCATGATTTATAAAAACAGTATGAAATGAGAAGAATACTTAAGTTCACATAACTTTTTATTTTTTTTTAATATAACCAACTTTTGATAGCAGTGTTTTATCAGACATAGGCCTATTACAGAAAAGGAGTGATTTCAGCTCATAACAGCTGTAGAAACGTAAACAAAGTATTAATACAAATGATATTAGCAAATAAGATATTGCTATATCTCTCTGTAAAACTATAAACCTCTTGAAACCATATCCCTCTGACATACCAGACCAAGTTGTTGGCTAAGTAGATAACAACCTAGCTAAATCTGCTCCAAAGCTAAATCAGAAAGAGTAACTTAAATCTCTACGTTTACATAAACGGTCAGTTTTGTGTTGTAAAGATCAAAGAATTTACGTATCTTTTTCCAATATTCTATTTTAATACTTCCTCGCAGTCATTTACCTTATTGTGACTTTTGGTATTTGGAATTTTATGTCGTTCTAGAAATGCCTTTTTTAATCAAAATAATCTTCTAAATCAATATTTGGATCTAGTAGGTCTTCTCCATATGATGAAAGATCCGTCTGATTTAAAATTAAGTTTTCAAACGTTTCTTCTAAGTCTGTTTCACCAATTAAGACAGCTCCCATCATTTGCCCATCCTGCATGACAACTTTGACATATTCTTGTCCTTTGGTACATCTCAGCATTAATTCATGATCTGAACCTAAACCTTGGGCATTGTATTTTCCCAGCAACACAACCTAAACGTAGGAATAAAAACATAAAGGAAACACTGTATGTAGTTAAACTGTGTTATGCTAGAGTGGCCAGCAGGAAAATCTATTCATGAAAATTGGGGAGTGTCTCAAAGAAAACATTTGAATGGCACTGCATTTATGTATGGATGACACCACCACACAATCTCCATGAACATTAAAAACATCTAGTGAATTAAATATGTAGGATCTGGACTACATCAGCTTAGAATCATGAAGAAAAAACTTGCCTCAGAGTAAAGAGGAGTAAATAGTACGTATGGCAAAGCAGGTAGTTCATAAATAATAAACAAACATATATTTCTTTATTTTTAGAGAACAGGGTAGAGGACCAGAGTCCCAAGCAAACTCCATGCTAAGCACACAGCCTGATGTGGGGCTCAATCTCATATCTCTGAGATTAGGACCTGAGCTGAAACCAAGAGTAAGTCAGTTAACTGAGTGAACCACCCAGGCACTCCACACCGGATTCATCCTTGAGTGCTATGGGTACAATAGCTTTTGGTTCCTCTCACAAAGCAAGACTGAATCTCAGAATGTACCAGCAGAGAATAAGCCTGGAAGAGACATCTAATTTTCTCATTTGAGTAAGTATTTACATGGTTTTACTTACAAGACTTAATAAAAAGACACTAATTTGCTTATCTTGCTTACCTTATAGTTAAAAAATTTTGTTACATGAGCAAAAAGTTCAAAGCTGAAGTCCAGGTCAATAGGTTCTCCTAAACTAGCTGCGGCCATGCATTTCGCTGCATACCATCCCATCTGTCTAGCCTGGGTCCACAACCTCATCTGGAAAAAAAACATGAGATAAAATTTTTCATTGACCTTGTTTTAAAAATGCTAGCACCTTAACGAACCCTGACAGTCCTCGAGACTGGCTAGGTCTAGCAAGTTTGATGACTAGTTGGGATTTTCTTTGCCATAGAAGCAGTCATCAATCCACACTAACTGAACGATTTTGCTGTTTCATAATTCTATCCAAATTACTGCCTTTAAAATTAAAGGATGCTACCAAATCTGTCTGTTTCAATAAACTATTACAAATAACTAAAACACTTCAGGAGGTATATCAGGTAAGAATACTACTAATTAACCAGTCTCCTTTTTCAGAATAAATTCATCAATGGCATAAGTAGAGATGACGAATTATCACTGGAAATTCATTTCCAATCCTTCGGTAAGCAATATATTAGTTGGCATCCAGCCCTAGGAAATCTTACCATATTTCAGCAACCAGTCCTGGGAATTTGTTTTAAATTCTTCCATTATTAATTTCTTCTTTACTGTATGTTTATTTCTACAAAGTTTTAGGACTACCTGATAGAACACTGGCCTTGAAACTCAAGAGACTTAAATATCAAATCTTCTATATATTTAACTTTTCATTTTCATTTAACTAATAGCCTTAATTTCTTTACCTGAAATGTATATTACCTATTCCATGGCTATTGAGAGACTTAAATAAACTAGCCTATGCCCTGGTAACTAAATTTGTCTTAAAACAAGCTGGCACTTTAGAAACAAGCTGAAAGCACTCTTCCTATGATTGTTATCTCTGCTGTATGTAAAAACAAAGAACTGAAGCTGCCTCTTAAAATACATCTAGCTCTTCTGCTATTTCACACTCCGTAGTTAATCTGAGGAACTAAAACCCCCACCTGTGGAGCTGGTCTCTCACCGAGTGTTGTGTAGTTCTTTTATCTGTAATGTCTACCTGTGTGTCTACTCCTAAGACCACCTCACCTATGGTCATAGTCTGAGTATTGTCCTCAAGGACTTCTGCTCTGCCATGGAGAGGCCAGCAGCACTGAGGGCAGGAGGAAGTGGCCACCCAGTTGGACGGAGCTGTTCAGCTGAGGAAGGGTGTTCACTCTGGGAAGTTTTTTCAGTCATAATTCCCACAGGAACAGAACTGGGTCCTCAGGATCCCATAAGGTCATCATCTATACAGTCAGTTATTCATCTAAAGCTGCACTGTTCGGTCTGGTAGCCACTAAACACATGGAGCTATTGAAACTTACATGTAAATAGAACTCAGTTTCTCAGTCATACTCAGCACATTTTAAGTGCTCAATAGAGATATGTAACTAGTGGCTACCTAACTAGACAGTGCTAATCAAAGTATTTAAAGATGAAAAACAAAGTAATCGCCCATAATTCTTTTTAAATCACAAGACCTTCCAGTCTGTTCCATCACTATAATATCTTACCAAAGGGGAAATTTTTTTTTTTTAAATGTCACAAAAAACTCTGTGATAGTTTCCTACTTAAAGTAGCAAAGTGGGGGCACCTGGGTGGCTCAGTGGTTGAGTGTCTGCCTTCAGCTCAGCATGTGATCCTGGAGTTCTGGGATCAAGTCCCAAATTGGGATCCCTGCATGGAGCCTGCTTCTCCCTCTGCCTATGTCTCTGCTTCTCTCTGTCTCTCATGAATAAATAAAGTCTTAAAGAAAAATAAAAAGGTATGATCATGGATGCTGGCTCACCTGCTGCCAGAATGGGCTGGGTGGCCAGGACGCGGTACAGATATCACCCGCAGCATAGACATCAGAGACAGACGTGTGCATGTGAGCATCCACTTTCAGGCCACCATCTTCTCCTAGATCAAACTAAACAATGTTCCTGATAAGCATATGTGGGAAGAAAAATGAAAGATGTCGTCTTCATTCTCAAGTAAAAGAACAAGTCAAATTTTTACACCTTGGTATGCTGATGTGTAGGGAGAAAGTAAAAAACAGTTGCAAAGTTAAGACCTCTCAGCTGAATCTTCAGGGAACCAAAATCCTACTAGGACAGATCAAGTCAAAAATTCTTACATTTGCATCAAAAACACTCAGTAACCATGTGACTACCCCACTCATAATAATAATAATCCTCAATTAGGTAAGCTTCAAGTGCTAGATAGTTTCTCTAAAGGAATCATTTGTAAGAAGTCGTAGGTATCTGTCTCATCAACCTTTAGACAAATGAGTTGTGCATTATGTCCCATTAATGAAGACCCTTATGCTGGGATGTTAACTGCTTAAGGACTGTAGGCAATACGAAATACTGCAAATCAAAACATGAATGTAAACTAAATTGTTTTCAGCTTCCTTAAAACAGTTTTACACTAAAACAATGAATGGTTATTTAGGCTTGAGAATTAGATATCTCATACTACTTTAAAAATATTCATAGGACAAAAAATTTCACCTTACATTGTTGCCACAGAGAAAAGGTTCTGTATTTGGTATAACTCCTGTAGCACTGACAATGAAATCACAGCCGTATGTCTTTTCATTAGTCAATTCCACATATACAGGCCAGGCTTCTTTAAAAGAAACAAAAAAACCCAACTTTATTTTCAAATGAAATCACCACCAGCTATCATTAGCATTATGTGTAATGTCTAGAACAAAGAGTGAAAGAAAAAGGTAGGAGAGGACTTTAAAACATACACCTTGATAATTCTTATAAAGTACACATTTGCTTAAGCAATTATAAAGCAATCCACACTGCCTCCATATTTTGGGTATACTTAACACAATTATGGTATTCTAAACATTTTCCTTCAAATTCAAAGAACTTCTAACAAAATGAATTTTTAAACTGGTAATCACTTTATAAATTATTTCTTTAAAAGTATTGAACTATTTACTTCACTGAGAGTTTAGTCCAAATAGATTACTTACTTTTCAATCTTTTCCTACATTCATATTCAAACTGTTAACACTACTTTTTTCCATGGAAAAATTCAAAGAATTCAAAAACAGTGGACTATCTCATATGCTAGTTCAGCTGAGTGTATTTCTTCAAATGGTGGTAATTCTCACAGGAAGTGTGGAATAGGGATTAGATTGTCTCTAACTCCCAAATTTATAGGTTTTTACTCTGTTTGATTTGGGGAAGTCACTTCACCTCTGAGATCGTAAAGAATTTTTTTTAGTTTGTATTTGTTTTGATCTGCAAGATACTCTGATTGACTCACAGAACTGTGGTGGTCATTTGCACCACGAAGTCCCATGTAAAATGTAAAACTAAATACAAATTATCAGGAAACTTGAAGACTAAGCAATAAAAATGAAATGACTTATATTAAGTAATGGCTTCATTTTTACTTTTTATGTTTAAATTTCATATGGAAATTAAAAGGTTTTAATACAGTGAGATTAAGTTTTCTTTTTAAATTAGTGGTTATTATAGTTTTTATTTTATTACTTACCTTTATCAGTTGTGACTGACTGATTACAATGGTCTCTGGGAAAAGGTAAGGAATTTTTCTTAGAAATTCTAAATTCTTCTTGAAGGTAAATCTTCTTTACTTCACACATAGTTTCAATGTGGACCTTATGAGAAAACTAAAAGAAATACTGGTCACCATAACAATTCCCCAAAAAATGAAATGGGTTACTAATGAAAAAAAAATTACAATACCTGTAGAAACATAAAGAAAAAAAATCTTACAATATAAATGGAAACACACCAGATGTCCCAAAATAAACCTCGATTTCTGTGCGCGAAGGGAGTGAGCAGGAATCCATTCAGAACTCAAAAGAACTAGTTCCATTGGGAAGTGACATCAAGTGCACAATTTTTAATATAAGCCTCAATGATAATTATAAATACAGTTTTTAAAAATTAACTGCTAGAGACGATAAGCCCATGCCCAATTACTGTTATATCCCAGAACCTTAGTAAAGTGCCAAGTATGTAGGAGATAATATTTACTGAACCAAACTGCTGAAGTTCTCAGGTTAAAAATACTATTAGTCTCAGGATCTGAAGGTGCAGGAAGAAATGATTTTGTATAATTTCTATCACAAAAGTCAGATTTATCATGAAGCCAGCTCCCCTCCAAACTACTCAAGGCTGAAAAGAAATGATACACAGTAATAAGGACTCCATGTATGCTCCCTACATGTAGCATCTCCAATGCTCCTTACAGTATTTAAATATCATAGCCTCTTAACTATTTAAAAACAGAAACATCTAATAAATAAAATGAGTAACAGCAAGTCATCTTATCCAATTAGGGTGTTAAATATATATTTTATTTAGAATTTGCCTAATAACCTTTCAAATATTATGTATCAAGTGACCTTTAAGAAAAGATTAATTTAAAATAGGATAGCTATGCTCACTATAGTCTAGGCCTGGAAATCTCTAGCTGAGGAATTAAAAAGAAGGACAAGAGTTAGATGAATGAGATACTCACTTATCTTTAATAAGGAATTGGGCCAAGTGCCACTGTTTCTGTCTGTCCTAGAGCTTTGGACCTAGCAGTTGTCTGATTTACTTGTAATCAGTCTTTATGAATGGTTCAAGAATTTGAAATTGTATCTTAGGCATATTTAATTAGTATATGAATACATACCTCTTTTGTACCTTTAAGATTCAAGCCTTCATGCCAATCAGGTCCCAAAGCACTGCCCAAATTACCAGCACCAGATTTGGTTTGTGCTTCCTTTTCCCTTCCTAAAAAGATAAACTCAATTAAAGATTCAAATGATCTAAGAATTGCCAGGCAGAAAAGTATACTTGTGTTCTCAAGCTTTTAGGCAATATTAGGATTCTCATACAGCATGGCTAAACTAAGTTACCTGAATTGATCATTATTTTAATGTTTTGTGATATAGAGCTATGAAATGAATTATCTTTCAATCAAGTGCTGAGTATAAACACAATGTGTTTGGGGGATGTTATGTACATGGTTAATATGAAGGGTAGGATCTATGTGATAAGAGGTTGATGATATCCAAAATATATAAAGAACTACAACTTGGTAACAAAAATACAACCAAAATAAAAATGGGCAGAGGACCTGAACAGACAGCTGTTTCCAAAGACATACAGCTGGTTAACAGGGACATGAAATGATCCTTAACATCACTAACCATGAGAGAAGTACAAATCAAAACCACAATGAGTTATCACCCTACACTCGTAGAATGGCTAGAATCAAAAAGATAAGAACAAATAAGTCTTGGTGAGGGTGCGGAGAAACAAGATCCCTCATGCACTGTTGATGGGAATGCAAATTGGTACAGCCATTGTTTTAAAAAAAAAAAGTGTGGAGGTTCCTCAAAAAATTAAAAATAGGGATCCCTGGGTGGCGCAGCGGTTTGGCGCCTGCCTTTGGCCCAGGGGGCGATCCTGGAGACCCGGGATCGAATCCCACGTCGGGCTCCCGGTGCATGGAGCCTGCTTCTCCCTCTGCCTGTGTCTCTGCCTCTCTCTCTCTCTCTCTCTCTCTCTCTCTCTCTCTCTCTCTCTCACTGTGTGCCTATCATAAATAAATAAAAATTAAAAAAAAAAATTAAAAATAGAATTACAAATAAATGAACAGATACACAGAATTACCATATGATCCAGGAAATGAAACACTAATTCAAAAAGATGTACCCCTATGTTAACTGCAGCATTATTCGGAAACAAGCTATGGAAGCAATCCAAGTGTCCATCAACTGATGAATGGATAAAGAAGATGTGGGGTATATATGCAATGGAATATTTTTCGACCATTAAAAAGGAATGAGATCTTGCCATGTACAACATGGATGGAGCTAGAGGGTATTATGCTAAATGAAGTCAGACAGAGAAGACAAGCTCCATATGATTTCACTCAGGTGGAATTTAAGAAACAAAAAACAAACTAAGAACCAGCCTCCCATACAGAAAACTGGTGGTTGCCAGTGGAGAGGTGGGTGGGTGGAAGGGTGAAATAAAGGGGATTAGGAATACACTTATCATGAGGAGCACTGAATAATGTACAAAATTGCTGAACCATTTTATTGTATACCTGAAACTAACATTTTATGTTAACTAAACTTAAGTAAAATTGTTTTAAATAAATGCATGCAAATTAAACTAGAAAAAATATTTTAAAACAACAAAATAAAGCAGAAACAGGCTCAGGTATAGAGAACTGGTGGTTGCCACAAGGGAGGCACTGGTGCGCAGGCAAAACAGGTGAACAAGAGTAAGAAGTACGAACTTCCAGTTATGAATAAATCACAGGGCTGTAAAGTGCAGTGCAGAAAATACAGTCAAAACTGTAATAACTTTGCACCATGATGGAGGGTAATAAGTAAGCCTACTGAGGTGACCATATCGTAATGTATAAAAATACTGAATCACTATTCTTGAACACCCGAAACTAATATATTGTAGTTATAATTCAATAAAATATCAGCCAGTTTTTAAACATTTTGTCAACTTTTAGCACCCTCAAAATTTATATTCTTTTTGAACTGTATAAACCAAAAGTTAAAAAAAAAAAAAAAGATCTTATAATAAAAAAACTAGGTTTGTATCAATGCTTTTTTAACTCACTGCATTTTTTTGTAAAATTACTTGAGGTGCTATCCAGTTGTACCATCTGTCTGCAAAGATGCAGATGGGCTGGTTCATTTATTTCATTTATATTTCCAGTTTTAATTATATATATTTGTCATTAAAAAAATGCTGGAAAATCTGTCATATAAGATACAGAAATAAATATTACCTATATTTTTATTCCCAACTATAATACTTTGCTCAATATTCTTATAGCCTTTTTCTATATAGCTAAGAAACTAGATAGTTTCATCTGTGAATCAATGAATTAGATGCTAGATTTACCTTCAGTTGTATATCTGGCTCTTTTATGTGCAATTCTAGCCTCTGGTTTTTCAGCAATGAGCTTTGAAGTCAAGAATTCAGCTGCTCCTGCATCGAAGAAAGTATTCCCAATAGCTTTATCTTTAATGGCCCAAATGACTTCACAGCCTTCAATTTCATACCTAAACGGAATATTAAAATTATTCGGGCCAATTTCAAAAGTCTGAGAAGAAATCTCTGTATTTGCAAATAATAATTATCTCTGAAGACAAAAGAAAGTAATTTAAGGCGAATTGAGCAAGAATGATTATAACTAGGAATGTAATACTCTTTCAGGATAAAAAGAGTTAAAGTAGAATAAAGAAATTTAATCAGTTCATTGAAAGAACATAAAAATAACAAACATATGTAAGTGAGTATCAGATAAAATTTCATTGCAATGACCATCACTTCTAGAGTTCCAGTTTCCCCAACACAGTTATTATATGGATATTCCCAAGGGTTCCATGAGTGAGCAGTGGTTTGTTGATATGGTTATAGTGTAATCAATAATGGGTGGATGGATGGCATACAGTTACAATACTGAGAATACCTCACTTTTGTAACAAGTCGTATATTCAACTTGTTGTATACTCAAAGCACGATATTATAGAAGGAGATATAAAAAGGAGAGAATAAGAGTCATTAACTAAAATTTTAACTTTGTTATAAAGGAACCATTACCCTGCAATCCTTTCCCTTTGCCCCAGAAATTTCCAGCCATCCAGCCAAAGAAAGATCAGTTCACAGAAAAATCAAGAAAGAAAGGAATGGCCTTGGTGTACATAGGCCATCAGAACTCATGAGATGGCTAGAGTTCCTGCACATCTGCTTTATCTCTAGTTTTGGTCATGGAGAATGTGGTTTGCCTAGTATTTATTTCACCAAGTCCCTGAAGTCCGTTAGATTTTTCTGCTATTAATACTTGTTTTGGTATAACTGATGAACTGGGACAATCCCAGACAAACAGGATACACGGTCATTTTAAATATACTAAGATTTTACTTGAACCCGTAGTGGTACTAAGAGTATCATATGTTAAGAACTTTTAATGCTGACTTCTGGTCAAAGTATTGTCTTCATGTCACAGACGCTATAACATAACACACGGACTTTTCAAGGCTAATCGATAAGCAGATGATACAAAAAAGAAGGTCTGGTACATCTGACTTCAGGTCACCTGACAATCCTGCTTTCTGACAATATGGTAAAGGATCTCCCTGCCACATCTAATGAGTCTTTATTTTTCCTGCTCCCCTATGGCAGAAATAAGTATTTACAGTTACTCAATTTCAGATTCTTTGGAGAATATTCTATTTTATGGTGCCTAGGTCATACAGGATTACTGATGAGCAGAAAACAAAATATACAAATATTCAGTAATATTTTAATTTACATACAGGCACATCATTATTATGAAATACTTTCTTTACCTTTTATAAATTAGAAATTCTACCATTTTCTAAAAATTTTAAAATAATGTAATAGTATAACACATTATCAGTATAGCTTAAAATACCAGTGCTTGACTTATAGGCCACAGTAATAAGTAACAAATCCCGTACATGCCCTACCTCACAGGACCTTGTGTACTCCCCTTAGTCTATAAACTATGCCCTCAGAAAGGCATAATCACAGAGATATCACGCAAAACAGAAACAATTTCATTTTTAAAACCAGTCTTAAAAAAATAAAGTGAGGTACAGTTTTGTGAAATTATTTTTTTAAAAAGTCTGTTTGAAATGGGAAGGATTAACCTACACTAGTAAAGAAGAAAACTATACTGAAGAAAGTCAGCATTAGCCTCAGGGGAATACGAGGGCTACTGAAAAACACATCGTGTTTGTGTATGTCATTTGTCGTCATGAGATGACAAACACTTGATCATCACTGGACCTAAGCTGAGACAACAGCACTATATATGGCTTTTCTTTAGGAATTTTATTTAATTATACAGTCTATCTCCAACCTAAAGAAAATGAGGAACAGAAAGTTGTAAGACTTTGAACATTTCTGAATGTAGGAAAATTTGCCAATATAAACAGTAATAGTATTAAGTTATACTTCTGGTCATCACTGATGGGAGAAGTTTGTCATGTGCCTCCCTCCTTTTGGCCCTGTTTGGGTTTGACTTAGTTTTCTTCTCTGCAGTTCCCCATACAATGCCACATACTTCACAGTTACAAGAATGACTGACATTGCTAGTATTCAGGCAATTTAGGACTCGTTTACAAGCTTCCACTGGGATTCACCATCCTGTAAAAAAAAAGGAGCAAAAACCTAGTCCGAGAATTAGAATGGACAGGGCTTTGGCAAATTCATCATTTTGATACAAATTTGTCCTCTTTGTAGTTGGACTCAACTTTCTAGTCTGAAAATATCTAGACTATTCCAGGTCAGCCATCCATCAGAAGGTAAAATCACAAAGAGAATCAATGCTCTATATATCATAGCAGGATATTTACTCCTCAATGTTCTTTGATCTTGAAATATCATCTTAAAATAGTACTTTATATTAATTTACGTGTTCACATTTTCTAACTTTCAAAAACCCAAGAGCTAGAATACCACGTATCTTGAAATAGGAGTCATGGGCCAGATGGGTAACCATATGAGTGAAGCAGGGTGAGTATAAATAAAAAGTGGTGGGGGCTGTGGCTAGAAATCTCTAAAAGTGAGCACATTTGAATTGTTTTTCAGTACACTACATGCTTACCATCTATGGGTCGTATCTATGTAGTCACCTGTGTGTGACACCTTGAGACATAAAACATTTCCTGAAGTCATGTTTTACAATGACACTTCTGCAACTATAAATTCCATGTAAAACTAAAAAGATAAAGTCGATATTTTCCTTGAAAATATATGAAAAACAATTACATTTATCTTTGAATTTCAAAATACCGAGATGTTTTCCAGTCTGTCAATAATCACATGAATCATCGAACAGTGTTTAAATAGTATTTTAAAATAATACTTACACTAGTTCAAGTGCAATGCCGCCATTCCCTATAATCATTATTCTTTTAGCTTTAGTAAGCTGTTTCTGAAATTCCTGTTTTAAAAACAAAATGAGACAATGTTTCACTAATAGTGGGCAAACCTTGAAGCAAGAGGCTTCGCTGATATTTTTTAAATATAAGAATTTCATCCAATTTACAAAGGAACAGAATAAACCTCACTTTCCAACTCTGCAGGACACATCTTCCCAATATTACAAGTGCTGTTTCACCCAAGCTGCCTTCAGAGCGATGCCTCTGACTTTTCTTGCCTCTTAGGTCATTACATTTAGAATAGTTCCAAATTTCAGCAACAGGCATGACCTCTAGTCCGTCACATTCCCAACTACTTGATCAGATCAATTTACTAACAGGACTGATTTGTATCCTGCATACGGGATTATTCTTTTTCATCTAGTTCTTCAGTTGACACTTTCTGTGGAGTCACTCAACACTAAAAACTTGCAGGAAGAGTCCCTGCTCTAGGAGTTAGTAACTTGGGCAAGTTGCCTTGGATTCTTCAACTATAAATGGAAAAAAAAAAATGACTCAATCTCATTAGGTCTCTGTAAGCATTAAGATAATATAAATAGGGCAGCCTAGGTGGCTCAGCGGTTTAGCGCCACCTTCCGCCCAGGGCACGATCCTGGGGACTTGGTATCGAGTCCCACATGGGGCTCCCCAGAGGGAGCCTGCCTATGTCTTTGCCTCTCTGTGTCTCTCATGAATACATAAAATCTTTAAAAAAAAATTAAGATAATATAAATAAAGCTATTAGAAGAGGGCACAATAATGTCTAACATTTATCAGAAAAAAAATGTTATGTTCTTATAAGACAACTAATTGATGTCTCTCCCACCCTGCTTTTCTGCCCTTTAAAAAAGATCACAATGTGCTTAGGGAAGCCATGGTCATTTTTATGGCACTTCCAAAAGTACAGAATAGTCCCACTGTTTCACGGTGACACCTGAATAGCTAAATTCCTCTTCCTACAATGTCAAGTTACCATTTCTATTAAATTCATCCAAAAACTTACTGTAATAGTCAGTAACCACTGCAACTGACTTGTTTAAAATTCTACAAAAAAAAAAAAAAAAAAAAAAAAAAAAAAAAGCCTGAAGTTAATTTTAGCTTGTGCTACACGGAGCAAAGTAAATAATTTAAGATCCATTAAAAAAACTGGATGTGGAGATGAATGGCATGAGTTTAAACTGTACTTCTGATAACTTTTACTATACGTAAATAACCTCTCCATCAGAGTTTTCTATTTGTAAAGTGGGAGTAATACTGTTACAGGATTATCATAAGCAGCCAGTGAATTCATGTATGTGGAGGAACACAGTTATGAACTCAATCTCTGGTAACAGGAACTTGAAATGTCTACAAGAAGATAATAAAGTTTTTCTAGTAGTCTCAAAATCCCTATTTAATTAAGAACAAGCTGAAAGAAAACATCAGTTTTCAAGAATATAAAACATTATTAATAAATGTAAATTATCACCCTGTGAACAGAACAACAACAATGAGCTTGAGTTGTAAGATAGAATTTTTTTTAAAAAAGATTTTATTTATTTATTCATGAGAGACACGGGGGGGGGGGGGGGCAGAGACACAGGCATAGGGAGAAGCAGGCTCCATGCAGGGAGCCCAATGCAGGACTTGATCCCGGGACCCTGGGATCATGCCCTAAGTCAAAGGCAGACACTCAACCACTGAACCACCCAGGCGTCCCAGTCCCGGTAAGACAGAATATTATGACTGGTGGGGGCAGCCCGGGTGGCTCAGCGGTTTGGCACGACCTTCGGCCTGGGGCCTGATCCTGGAGACTCGGGATCGAGTCCCACATTGGGCTCCCTGCATGAAGCCTGCTTCTCCCTCTGCCTGTGTCTCTGCCTCTCTCTCTCTCTCTCTCTCTGTCTCTTATGAATAAATAAATGAAATCTTTAAACAAACAAACAAAAAGAATATTATGACTGGCAACCAGAAAGAGCTTCTTGGCAAGAAGGGTCAATGAAGCCAGAAGCCCTGAAATCCGTTACCAGAAGCTGTGGAAGGTTCCACCGAGTTTTACCTTTTTGGGATAATTTATTATGGTTCCTAAGCAGAATAATAACCAAATGAATTTTTCCGTTCTGGGATTCCGTCATGATTCTGTACCTCAAATCTTCTGAGTGTTAACTTCTTTGCTAAGGGATAAGTTCAGTAAGTTTGGGATATGCTTTATGTTTTTGGAAAAAGACCATTATTTAGGTTGCAAATCACATATTCCCAAAGTACAATAATAAACGTATGCATAATGTAAGTTAAAACCTTTAGCTTAGTTTTTATATCTGGGACACATCGGACAATGGAAAGAACACAGAGCATCAGCATGAACTAAAAAACAGGGAAAATTATCAGCTACAACCTATTTGAAATTGGCAATAATAAAACATTGTAATTATTTTCTGGTTTATGGATCATTAAAAACTCTTCCAAGATTTAGGAATTTACACTGTGAGTACTTTGATTCAAATACAGAAAAATCTAAGAAATATTCATGTTCCTTTCCTATGACCCAACCCCAGAATGTTACCTGAGCACTGTCTGTATCACGGATTCCTAATACATAAGGATTTCCTTCACATATCAACTTTGGTTTAGCTCCAGCACACAGACAGAGTTTCTTATACACGTGCTGACTGCCATCTCCTGTTAAAATGCACTGTAAAAACACAGAGCAAGGAAGGGGAGGGGAGAAACATTTATCCATGGGTAGGTACAATTTCATTTCAAATAAAAAATTCAAGAAAGCAAAACACACATTAATGTTGCCTCTTGGTGGCACTCAATACTGTGTTACAGCGATTGTTAATCAAAGTAAACTTAAGAATGCAGTCTCCCATCCAGTCAGTGATCTGCCATCATTTTGGGGTCATGAACCATTCTGGGAATCTGGTGAAAACTATTTTTCTCCCTGAAAGGTACATTCACACCAGAATTTTGCATAAAACTTAATCTCATGATATTCGGGGAGGTATGTTGACCTCATGTTAGAAACTAAACATTTAGAATTTTTTAAATTGAACATTCTGTTGTTATACCCAGGGCAGGCCTTAATGTACATTTCTGATCTCAGTGGAAATTACTGTAGGAAGATCTAGTAATTCTAATGGTTTTAAGCCTTAAAACTGGTAATGGGTACAGGGGAGTACAATGTGGCAGAAAAGGTTACAATGTATGTCTTCTTAATCTAAAAACATCAGAAGTGCTCAAAAAGAAAAAAAAAAAAAGAAAGAAAAGAAACCAGTATAGTCTTCTTAGGTACAAATAACAATCACTTTACCAGCAAATAAATGCTCTTTGGGGATATTTTCATATTAAGTGAAAAATATATTAACCTTAAATCTGAACATGTACTAGCTTTAAAGTTATTTATATTAATTTTTGATTGAGTCTGAATTTGAACCTAAAATATATATTTGAAATCCATTGTTTTTGTTCTGTAATATCAAACAAAAACCTACATATAAGTAGTAGCCCTTCGTAAGCATATACACACACACACACACACACACACACACACACACACACACACACACACACGACTATGAGATACCAGACTTTTTTAGAGTGGTTTAGAGATTAAGATTGTGTCCTGTGTGTGATTTATAAAACATGGCAAATCATAACTATAGCACTTGATAGCTACTGAGACTTTGTTACCCATTGTAACTCTCCAACTGCATAGCAAATACATAAAGCTAATATTTCAACACAATATAATGGGTATACAAATTCTGTACAAGTCTTCCTGCAGATAATATAGTTAGAATTTTATCCGACAAACAGCAGTTATACACATTGAGCAAATTTAAAAAATAATTTGCACTTAGCTACTGTAAAAACAAACACATAAACTCTTCATTGGCTACTGTTAAATTTTTGGAAGTAGACATGAAGATAAAACACAATCTGTAATTCATTAAAGAATATAAAGGATAAGAGAATACAAACATGATCTCATTTAGGACACTTTCAACAGTAATGGGAAGCACTCTGATTTATTCACATGCCCAAATATAAATTCCCTCACAATTTATTAGTATACCTTTGAGCACACGTCTATTTGCAAATTAACAGACACAGATGTTATATGGGATATATACTACTGTAAATATTAGGATTCATTCTAGTTTTGGGATTCAGATTTCTTATTTTTTTCTCATAAAATTCAGTACTTTTTCTTATTTATTTTTTTCTATTTGTTTTGAATGTGTCATATGTGTGTTTTCTCCCTAAGGAAGAACTCACGAATTAGAGCTGCTTTAGAGAAACAACTGCAAACTCTACTGCCCATCTTGCCTGAAGCTCATCTGAGGATACTGCTGATCACCTGGCAACACCCTTTCCTGAGCCTGCTGTCTGCATTCCCACGTGCAGTGGGTTACTGGGTCCTGCTGAGTTTATAGCGGAAATGTCACTCATATCTGGGCTGTTCTTTCCCATTACACTGTCCCTGTCTTAGTTCAGGCCTTCTACCATCCTGGATCACTGCAGCCACCTTCTGATCTGGTTGCTGGCCACAAGCCACTCACACCACCTTATCCTTAATACTGCTATCAGATCTGCCTTTCTAGGACAGTATATCATCACTCTGCCTCCACTGATGATAAGTGAATTTCCTGGCATGATGCAAACAGCTCTTTGCAGCCCTATTTGTTTGGCCTCATCTGCCCATCTCCTTTCCTTGTCCCCACCTAGAGTCCTCTGACAGCGTCACTCTTCCATATGCCCCCTTCCTTTGCTTTCAGCCTATGAATAAGCAACCTCCTTTTCTTTCCTACAATGCCCCTAATTAAGAACTCTTACTTCACTCACCTTTTAAACCTGTTCAAACATTACTCCCTCTGTGAAGTCCTCCCAAATCCCTCATATCAGCCCTTTGATAAGAGTTCAGTGACTGTGCTTTGCATGTCCCTAGCATCATATGCGTGCACGTGTATATTCCCCACAACACTGGGAGCTCCCAGGGCAGGTTCACTGTAATGTTCCTGTCATATCCCAGCACTTAACATGGTGCCCAGAACAAAGTAGACACCATACAAACGTTAATGCTCATGTAAAATGTAAAACCTAAAATGCTAAATCAAACTAATTATATAATCCCAATAAACTCACAAGAAGTATAAGTTTTCCCAGTAATAATACAAATCAATGTTACTAAACTTTATATGTTAGGGCCCTTGGCTATGGTGGGGGTACAGATGGGGTCAAAAGAAAGCAGGCGAAAACTCATCAAGATTGAACAATGGATAGTCATTAAGGGAAAAAAAAATCCTCTTACGTGTTCTTTACTTTTCAGTTGCTTTACTTCGGATTGTATAACCTTAATGTTGGGAAAGCGATTTTCTAACATGGTTTTCAGTTGCTCTTCAACATCAAACTCCTCTAATACTTTAGAAACCTGTGTTAAATCCGAAAGGTAAAAATGTATGTTTTTAATGTTTCCTTTTAAAAAATTTAAACAATAAAAATACTGTCACTTCTTCTTATACACTACTTACTTCATGTACTTACTTTCATAAAAGAAAGTCGGCCAGTCACATCACATACAGCATAAAGAGGGCCAATTCCGCATTTTAAGATCTGAACTCAAGTATTAGTCCTAGCACTCAGGCAGGGCAGCCAGGTCACTGCACCTTAGTCTCCTAGCCTGCAAAATGAGGGCTGACTCTACTTACTTCTGCATACTTTCACCACACAGCTTGTCGATTTCCTTATCCTTACAGTTTTCTCTGTCCACTCATTAGCTAACTTTATTGTGATCTGGCCTTCAGACTCTTTCTTATTGTCCACACCTAGTAGCATCCTCTTGGACTCACTTTTCTTCCAGTGCAGCTGTGACTCCACTGTAGATCATAGCATGTTTTGCCCAAACTCTACTTCCTTGCTCTCTTATCTTTAACTATTACCCTGCAAAGCTGCAACCACAGATCCAACTACTGCTTTCTCCAGTCCTATACCTGGTCTGTCGTGGAAGGACCACACCTTGCAGATAGCATGTGACCTCAGCTGCCCCTTAAATACTACTTGGAAATCCTACTACACAGCCCTAGTAGTTTGCAAAACTTTTAGTCTCAAGACTCCTTTACAACACTCCTACAGATAACTGAGGACTCCAAAGACCTATTGTCCATGTGAGTTAAACCCAGTGATATCTGCTATATTACATAAGAAAACTGAGAAAAATTTAAAATATTTAATTCAATTAGAATAAAAAATCCAAAACATGTTAAACATTTTATAATATCCTTTTAATAAAAAATAACAATTTTTCCAAAAGAAATTAAGAAGAATGGTACTGTTTTATGTTTTTGCAAATTTCTTTAATGTCTGACCTTAATAAAAGATCTGCTTCTGCATTCAAACTATTGCAGTATGTTAATTTGACTGAAGTATATGAAGATGGTTCAGCCTCACACAGATATGCAGCCTTTTCAGGCAATTGTTAATTCTTTGATGTTACACTAAAACCCAACAAGCATGGTTTCTTAAAGATTAGTTGCAATGTAGAATTTGAAACCATATCAAAATAATCTTTCATACTCTGTTACCGTGAAGTCCACTGGTCTATCTTGCACTTTGAATGGATCTTGTAACATCACACTCATAATCTGGACAATAGTGGTTTCCTAAGTTATGGAAATCTTCCCAACATTAACACATTTCAAATCACTACAATATCAAAAAATCATTATTATCACCAACAATATCACCAGAGAAGTCTTTAAGTACTATAAGACTCACAGTGAAGACATAAGTTTTCCAAAATTCTAATTCTGGCTTGAAAGCTCTAATTGGCAACAAATACTGTCACTTGTTTTCCTTGAAGGGATAGGCTCACTTCACTCATTTTCCAAATATGAATTACTTTAGTTTGTCAGTTGTTCTTTCAAGTAAAGTTGGTGTTCATAAAAGAGGAATTAGCTCCTCTTGCAACTTGGCAACTGCACAACTGCTTTTCCTTGAGACACTACCACTCCTATGCATAGAACAAGTGCCTATGCCTATACCCCATTCCATCATACATGGTATTAAAAAGATGTGCAGTTAAGAGTCAGGATTTAACAAAGTTAGCATTTTTTTTACTGACTTTAATTCATTTAACTGAGTTTGTGGCAGAGAAGAATAGAGGGACCCCTAGTACACTTTAGCCATGGTTGTTCTTATACAATCGGTGTTTAAGGGTCAATATAGTGAGAAGAGTAACATCTTCCATCCCTCAGTAATTTTTCCAAATGTTCATTGTTCTGTTTCCCAAACACATTCTATCCTCCTCTGCATTCCCAGCAAATAATTTTACTTCTATGTTCAAGGAGACTAAAAACTCTTAGTACTTCTTTCCATCATCTATACATTTCTCCCCTTAGTCTGCCTTCCAATGACCGGTTTTTACCTTTTCAAGGTGAATCCAGCAATCTGTGCTCTATATCCCACTGTCTCTCACCTCCTCAGAACTCTTTCCTTATTCTGTATTCCTTATTTTCCTTTATCTACGGCCTTTCCTACTGATTTCTTAATATCAACAGGTAAACAAACTAAAGTATCTTTCGTCTTAAAAGAATAAAACTCAACTTAATGCTAATCCTCATGTCCTCTATTTGCTGCCACCCGTCTTTTCTACCTTTCCAATTAAATTTCAAAAAAGAAAAGTTATGGTGACTTCATGTTAGAGTTACCTTCACTAACTTCTGAAAACAGTGTAAACTGCCTCAAAGTCACCAAGATTTTACTAGATATAGGCACTTTCTTGAGTCATTGTCTGACCTTACTATTCCTGTAGATCTGACACCACTGACCTCTTTTTTTTTTTTTAATCAACATGAGACAGATTAAGGGGGCACCTTAATCTTTTTTTTTTTTTTTAAAGATTTTATTTATTTATTCATGAGAGGCACAGAGAGAAAGAGGCAGAGACACAGGCAGAGGGAGAAGCAGGCTCCATGCAGGGAGCCCAATGTGGGACTCGATCCTGGATCTCCAGGATCGCACCCTGGGCCGAAGGCGGCACTAAATCGCTGAGCCACCAGGGCTGTCCCTGACCACTTCTCTTAATTAAATTTTTGCCTTCCATGTCTTCAGAGATACTCCTCTTTCATAGTTCTTCTCCTCAATCTAGACTAATAAGAGTGGCTGTTTTCAGGTCTTCCTTTCTCTGTGATCTTCCTTTAAATGTCAGTGTTCCACAGGACCCTGCTGCTGGGCTCTTTCATTGTATAAACTGCATCCCATGCCTATGGCTCAGCTGACACTGAGACAATGATGAATACTAAGTTATCATCTCCAGTGTTCTCACCTACTGAAAATCCTCCAAAAGTTTGGCATCATCTAAATCTGGATAAAATAGAATTCTGTACATAGCATACAAGCCCATAATGGTCTGGTCCCTGCCTACTGGTTCCACCTCACACTTTATACTCTAGCAGCACTGAATTAGTACCTCTTACAGCATACTGCACAGCCACATACTTTCATGCACCTGGCACTTGCCTGCCTCCATTTACCTCTTACAGACATGGGAAAACCTACTACTCTTTCAGTCTCAGTTTCAATGTACCCTTGTAAAGCCTTTCTGGATCCCCAAAAGCAGGCTTTGGCACTCATTCATAATACATTTATAAAAATGATTATGCACATATTGCAATATGACCTCAACTGTTTTTGTTTTTTGCCACAATCAGGACAATTCCCATATTGTATGATAACTATGTCTCACAGATTTGTTGCCCCAGCAGAAAGGAATCATTCTGAGAAAGGTCTACTCATTAACCATGAGGGCCATGGAGCCAAAGGACCTGTATTCAAAACCTATCTATATACACCTCAGACATTTACCCAACCTCACTATGACTCATTTATCTCATCTGTAAGTAGGGTAATAAAAGAACTTACTTCACAGAGTTACTTAAGGATTAAACTAATACATTTAAAACATTTAGAAGAGTGTTTGGTGCATAGTATATGTTCTAGAAGTAATGTGAGTTATTATTAGTAATCTTTTTTCTCCTTTAGAAGTTACACATGCCATGAAAGCAAACAGTACTTAATATAAAATAAAATGTGCTCTTTATCATTCTCTGAATCTCACACTACCCCACCACTACTGCTGTCCCTTGATTCCAGAGATAATCAGTAGTGACTTTTTGTTGTATGTTCTATACTTTCTATCTCTATATTCTGGGTGCCTAGCACACTGGTTGATACATTGTATAAATGCTCAAAAAAATGAGAAAAAAGGATGCAATTTCCTACTCCTGAATATTAAGACTAGCTGATATTTGCATGTTTGTTATTCCAATGCACTTTCACATGTCAGTATATCTTAAACTCTCAACCTTGTTAAGTAAGCAATGAAGGTATTATCCTAATATTATAAGTGAAGCAACTAAGATAGAGATTAGCCAAGGCTAACGAAGCAGCCAGTAAATAAGTTAGGCCTAAAACCTAAGATTTTTTCTCCTTCTACTGTACAAAATTTACAAAATTAGCAAAAACTGAACTCAAGTCTTATAACTACGTAAGAGTTACACCAAATTCATTCTGGAAAACACTTGTAAGGCCCAGCAATACATTCTGATCCTTTAAATGAATATATATGCTTTCTCTTTTAAGAGATTGATAGCCATAATTTATTCTCTTGTTCTCTCAATCCTGCCGTCAGTCCTTTGGCCGTACCTAGGTAGTAAGATCTCTTACATACCTCCAAGCAGGTTATAAAGGATCAACATACTGTATTAAATTACCTTTGGTCTTAGGGGTTTACAACGTGAGAAAGTTTTATTATCAGAATATAAGGGAAAACTTATATTAAAGACTATGGTAGGATTCTTCCCTGAATCATGGGAGCAAAAGATTTACTTATGTAATTTTTTTGCATAGGCATTATAATACTTCAGTATATGCATAATTTATAAATATGTAAATATACGTATATTAGGACATCAGTCAAAGCTTTTTTGATGTGAGGTACACCATATCAAAAATGTTTAGAGATCACTATTCTATGATATCATGATCCAAATGATTTCAGACTCCTAATGTAATGATATGATGCATGTAATGTGAATTCATGGAACTACTAAGTGTTTTGAGATGCTTATTACACATCTGAAACATTATCTGCAAGTGTAAACTTGCCTAGGAAGCACTTTTCTGATTTGCGAAGGCACACATTTATACACATATAGTATATACATATGTATATATACAACTGCACATAAATCTGATATCCAAATGTATTTGTATTCATAGTTACATTTGCATAGCATTTTTCCTCAAAATAGCTTTATTTAAAATTTTCTGAAAAGTAATTCTGAGTGGGAGGAAAAGATGGGAAGAAAAAAAAGGACTACAAATCCAAATCATTTGAGTACTTTTCGTATTCAATTTAATTCTAAACTGAGCTTTGATTTTAAAATGACTATTAAAAGAACATTTGTCTTTTTAAACATCTGAAAACTGTAATTACACTACTATCAAAGTCACTGAAACTTAAAAACATTAATACTGAGATGCCTGGGGTGGCTCAGTGGTTGACTGTCTGCCTTTGTCTCAGGTCCTGATCCCAGAGTCCTGGGATCGAGTCCTGCATCAGGCTCATTGCAGGAGCCTGTTTCTCCTTCTGCTTATGTCTCTGCCTCTCTCTCTCTCTCTCTCTCTGTCTCTCATGAATAAATAAATATTTTTAAAATAAAATAAATAAAAACTAAAAACATGAATACTAAGAAAGTTATAAATAGATTCTTACCTGCTTGAAATTTGTAACCGCTTTAATAACAGGGTGAGCTGTTATCAGGATGATATCTTCTGATGGAAACTGAATAGCCAACTTATATAAAAAAAAAAAAAGTTGGGAGAAAATATATGGTAAATAAGATTAAGTGTTAATATATATATATATCATGGGGGATAATGCAACTTTAATAATGTTACTAACCTGGGAAACTATAAACTCACTTTTCAACATCTAATGGTCTCCATTACTCTGGGGCTTGTTCCTATTTATGGGGTGGTGGTGAGTAATGCTCAACTCTGATATTGACAAAACGAAGGATATATTTATACTAAACACAACAAAGACCTGCTGAACAAGAAACATGATGCAAAGAGGTATTCCTTATTTACTTAAACTACTTTACATACCAATTTAAAGTCATGCAGAGGAAAATATTTTCCTAATTAACAGTTAAACCAGCTTCTATTTATTTTAAAATAATATTTTCACTTCCTTGCACAAGTATAATATTACAGCAAATCCTTACTAATAATAAAAATTCAGACTCTTAGCCTGACTTTTCCCAAATGCTTTGGCATCACTATTCTGCCTCTTCCAAATGTCGAACCAGTATACACCCTGGGAAAACAGAACCATTTTAGTATTAGCTTCAACAGAATTGGGCAGCCCGGGTGGCTCAGCGGTTTAGTGCTGCCTTCAGCCCAGGGTGTGATCCTGGAGACCCAGGATCGAGTCCCACGTCGGGCTCCTGGCATGGAGCCTGCTTCTCCCTCTGCCTGTGTCTCTGCTCCTCCCTCCCTCCCTCTCTCTCTCGAATAAATAAAATCTTAAAAAAAAAAAAAAAAAAAAAAAAAAAGAACAGAATTTAGAGGCTTAACTTGCCATTTTTTCATCATTTTCTTCTGGCTACAACCTCTCTCTTTCCCACTTTAAGCTTCTTGAAAGAATCTTCTTAAACTATACTCCGGTTCCTCAACTCCACCAAGTGGAGAAATAGTTCACTGCAGAAATAGTTCTTTACCTTCTATAACACTGTAACTGAGCATGTTCAACCAAAAAACTATTAGAATAAAATAAATTCAGTAAAATTTCAGGATACAAAATTGATACGCAGAAGTGGTCAAATTTCTATACACTAATAATGATCTATCAGGAAGAGAAATTAAGAAAACAATCCCATTTACAACTGCATCAACAACTGCATCCCATTTGCAACTGCATCAACTAGGAGTAAATTTAAACAAAGAAGTGAAAGACCTATATTCTGAAAAGAAATTTAGGAAGACAAAAATAAATGGAATGATCTACCATGCTCATGGATTAGAAGACTTATGACTTAGTGCTGTTAAAATGTCCATACCACCCAAAGCAATCTACAGATTCAATGCAATTCCCATCAAAATACCAATGGCATTTTTCACAGAACTGGAAAAAGAATCCTAAAATTTGTATGAAACTGCAGAAAATCCCAAATAGCAAGGCAATCTTGAGAAAGCAGAACGAAGCTAGAAGTATTATGCTCCCTGATTGCAAACCATACTACAAAGCTGTATTAACCAAAGTAGAATGGTACTGGCACAAAAATGGACACACAGATCAATGGAATGGAACACATAGCTCAGAAAGAAGCCCATAGATGGTCAATTAATCTCTGATAAAGGAGGCAAGAATGTACAATAGGGGAAAAAGTCTCTTCATAAATAATATTGTGAAAACTGGACAGCTTACATGCCAAAGAATAAAACTGGACCACTACCTTACATCATGTATGAACATACATTCAAAAGGGATTAACGACCTGAATATAAGACTTGAAACCATAACACTAAAAGAAAACACAGGTAATAAGCTCTTTGACACCAGTCTTCGCAATATTTTTTGAACTATTTTCCTCAGGCAAGGTAAAGCAAAAAGCTAAAAAGCTAACACAAGCAAATGAAATTAAATCAAATTAAAAAACTTTTGCAGAGAAGGAAACCATCAACAAAACAAAAAGACAACCTAATGAATGGGAGAGAATATCATACATCTAATTGAGGTTAATAAAATATTACACAATATTAAATTTCTTTTTAAATGGGGAGAACCTGGGATCCCTGGGTGGCGCAGCGGTTTGGCGCCTGCCTTTGGCCCAGGGCGCGATCCTGGAGACCCGGGATCGAATCCCACGTCAGGCTCCCGGTGCATGGAGCCTGCTTCTCCCTCTGCCTGTGTCTCTGCCTCTCTCTCTCTCTCTCTCTCTATCATGAATAAATAAATAAAATCTTTAAAAAAAAAATAAAAAATAAATGGGGAGAACCTGAATAGACATTTTCCCAAAGAAGACATGCAGATGGTCAACACCCTTGAAAACATGCTCAACATCACTAATCAGGGAAACGCAAATCAAAACCACAGTGAGACATCACCTAATACCTGTCCCACTGGCTATTATCAAAGAGACAAGAAATAACAAGAGTTGGTGAGGATACAGAGAAAAGGGAACCATTGTATACTGCTATTGGGAATGTAAACTGGTGCAGCTCCTATGGAAAACAGTATGGAGGCGCCTCAAAAAATTAAAAACAGAACTACCATATGACCCAGCAATTCTACTTCTGGATACTTACCTGAAGAAAACAAAAACAGCAATTCAAAGAGATTACAGGCACTTCTATGCTCACTGCAGCATTATTTACAATAGCCAAGCCAGGGAAGCAACCTAAGCATCCACCCATAGACGAATGGATTAAAAAGATGTGGTATGAAATATTATTATTCAACTATAAGATAAATGAAATCTTGTCATTTGTAACAACATGAATGACCCAGGGAGTATTATGTTGAGTGAAATAAGTCAGAGAAGATAAATACCATATAATTTCACTTATTTGTGGAAACTAAAAAAAAACAAACAAAACAGAGTCATAGATATGAGAAACTGGAAAGAGGTTGGGGGTGGGGGAGGCAGGCAAATTAGGTTAAAGGGATTAAGAAGAACAAACTTCCAGTTATAAAACAAGCCATAGGGATGTAATGTACAGCATACAGAACATAACCAACAATATCGTAATAACTTTCTATAGTGATAGAGAGTAACTAGACCTACTGAGGTGATCACTTCATAATGTATGAAAATATCCAATCACTATGAGAGACAGACACCTATAGGATATTGTACGTCAATACTTCAATAAAGAAAAAAAAGAGCATCTTCAATTCACCTATACATCCTTAAATTCCACCAATTCTTTTTAATATCACTTTATTTGAACTTTCTATAATAACTTGATAATATTACCACTCTCTTTACCTTTCTTTTCTTTGTATTTCTATGATTTATTTCCCTACTTTGTTTTCATTGCTACACCTGGCCCTCAAAATTTCTTTATACTACTAAATTCGCCTTCCAATTGGCCTACCAGTCTCATTTTAACCAGCTGCCCCTGCCCCAAACACACTGGAACTAATCACCTCTCAAAATTTTTCATTTGACCACATTAGGCCACAGCTCCTACTTGCAAGTTCTTATCAAATTCTTAGCAAGACTTACATGATCTGGTCTCTGCCAACCTTTCTGGCTTCATCTCCGCTTCCCTCCCCTCAACACCAGGTACTTTGAACTTTGCTGCTCTCAGGTAGTGCCATGCTTTTCCACCTGACATTATATCCTAGCCTCCCTTCGGACCATCTGATTGTTCATGTCTACTTGGTGAACTTCTGCCCACTGTTCTATACTGAAACGAAAGGATCCCATCAATTCATGCCCTACCAACTCTTCAGGCACCCTAAATTGGAACGATTTATCCACATGTCTCTTCTACTAGACTGTGAGTCCTAAAAAGGAAGTAGCATGCTTTGTTTATAAATAACTAATCAGCTCTTAGTACAGTATCTAGATCTTAAGTGTTTACTTGCTGGGGAAAAAAAAAAAAAAAAAAAGGAAAATACAGACCTGGAGATTAAAAGTTTGCAAACAACTCGAATTTCTTGCACTACTTCTGTGACTTCAAAAATTGCTTATATTTACTTAAAATGTTTACTTAACAACGACAAAAAAAAAATCTAGTCCTTTTTAGAATAAATATCTATCTATCTATATATATAGTCTGATTAGTCACTATAATCAGAAAAGCACTCCCCAGCTACATTTAATCCCTTGCTGGTTGTTTTACAAAACATTACTAAAGATGAAATCTCTTTTAATCTTGGGAGTTCAAAGTATAGGAAACAACGTTAAGGGTTTAATCAGTTATTGACGATGAACTAAGGACCTGGCGTTTACTTGGAAGCTGGAATTCAATCAACTAACTAAGAAAGGAGGCTGAATTTTCTGACCAAGTACTTCTTAGTTTTTTTTTTTTTTTGAAAGGTTTTTTTTTTTTTTTTTTAAAGATTCTATTTATTTATTCATGATAGTCACAGAGAGAGAGAGAGAGAGGCAGAGACACAGGCAGAGGGAGAAGCAGGCTCCATGCACCGGGAGCCCGACGTGGGATTCGATCCCGGGTCTCCAGGATCGCGCCCTGGGCCAAAGGCAGGCGCCAAACCGCTGCGCCACCCAGGGATCCCTACTTCTTAGTTTTAAGGCCTCGTGCTGCTCTGGCATAACTAGGCCCAGAGTCTGATTCCGTCGGCTTCGGGGTCCCCTTCCGAAACACCCGCTCCCCACTCCTCCCTGCGGCTGAGCGAAACGAGAGGTACTAAGAACTTCGTCGAAGGGCCACCTCACAGTCTCTAATACCTGGAGAGCAAGAAGGAGTGGGGGAGGGGGGGAAGGAAGCGGCTAACAGGGACCTAGAAGAAGAACGTTGGGAGACGGGAGAGCGCCCTGAGCGCCACCGCCGCCAGGCCGGGAAGAGGCGGAACTCTGAGGGCCCAGCTTACCTGCTCAGCGCAGGTGACACCCGCGATGCCTCCGCCGACCACCACGAACCTCCCCGCCGTCGAGGGAGGGCGCGCGGCCTCCATGCTCTCAAACTCCGTGGTGGTTCACTAACACCCAGCACGCGAGTCCCGGGAGCGAGTGCTTTGGAGCGGAAGTCAAGCTGGGCGGCCACTTCCGGTGCCCGCGTAGGAGCCTGGGAATCTGAGCTACGGGTGCCCAGCGGCTCACACTTAGTGTCCTTGCGTTTGCGCTGCGGGTTGATGCAGGATCCCGAGGATGTCTCTGACTTCAGGGCTTTGTTGTCCTGTCTCTACCCCTGGATGTGGGTTTTTCCACGCTAAAGAGAAGACACGAAACAAAAGGAAAGGGAATGGGTCTCCACGAGGAACGTGGCAAATTGTCTAAGCCCAGACCAGGGTTCTCACCGGGCGGCGCGTTCTCGGATGCTCGAGCTGCCCCGAGCTTTCACGGCTGCTTCTTGCGAGGACTTTGGCGTGGGCTGAGCCTGCAGACTCTGATGCCGCAGACCGCCCCGTCCTCCCTGCCTTTCGCCCGGCAACCCAGGGGTTTATGTTTGGGACGCGCGTTCGTCATGGTGTATTAAAGCGAAGCAATACTGCTGAATTGTTCTCCAAGAAGTTATTTCCATTTGCAATTTTGACCCCAGCTGAAATTTCTAGTAATAGAGTTGTTCGCCATTTTGCCAAAAATGAATGAACATTCTTCCCAAATTTCTGGTAAATAGCATGTGTGAAGGCTGAATTAAATATCCCCAATCTTAATTTTTACTGCTAATATGTTATTGTGGTATTCATTCTTCTGGGAGGAATGGCTATTTTCTTTTTACTTTTTTTTTTTTTTTTACTATATTCACGTTATTACAGTATTTACTATTTTCATTTTTTTTTTTTGCTATTTACTATTGTCTCCTATAATATTTTCCTTAAGTGTTGTACTATAATATTAAGAAAGTACAATTTCTCTAAGTGGCTCACTTTAAAACTAGTAATTACAATGCCCCCCCCCTTAATTCTTTAAACTCTGGAAATAATCATTCTGTATAAATAGAAAAACCTACCGTGCAATTACAGCTATTTACTGATATCCGTAGTAATTATTGTGTTTTGATTTAATAAATTAAATGGTAGCGAGTACAACAGTGATTCTAATTCGTGTTACTAGCTTAGACAAGAAAACAAAACATTCTAGGAGGAAATAGTACTTTAAACCCATTGAAATCTAGTCCTATTTTCTTCTGTAGCCTCTTATTTTCCCATGATCTCACTCACAATGTGCTCCATCTACATTGAAATACACTGGCAGCATCCAGATTACAGCATGCTCTTTCTTTTCTGAACATTTGCACCTAACTTTTTCTATAATGCTCTTCCTCCAACTGATTTTCCATAGTGCAATTCTCACTAACCTTTGGTTTCAGCCAGCCATCACCTTCCTTAAGAAGCTTTATTGGGGGGATCCCTGGGTGGCTCAGGGGTTTAGCGCCTGCCTTCAGCCCAGGGCATGATCCTAGAGTCCTGGGATCGAGTCCCACGTTGGACTCCCTGCATGGAGCCTACCTCTCCCTCTGCCTGTGTCTCTGCCTCTCTCTCTCCCTGTCTCTCATGAATAAACAAATAAAATCTTTTCTTAAAAAAAGAAGCTTTATTGAATGTCCTTAAAACTGAGCTAAGTGTCCTCTCTATATGTTTCAATAGCACCTTGTCGTCCCCTGAAGTTAGCCTTATATGGCCTTATTTTAAAACTACCTACTATCCCACCTGACTGTCACCCCACCACCATAGCCTCCTTAATCTCTGGGTTTATTACTAGTCTCCCTTTATATCCCCAATCTTCAATTAGTGAGTGCTCAGTGTAGATGTCCCAAGTGAATTAGCAATCAGGTGGAACATGAGACTGCCCCATCCCCTAAGGACCTTTAGATTCATTTTCCAGGATCAACATCCTCCCACATATTATGAAAGCTAGTTCTCCTTTAGGGAAGGCAAGGAGAAGAACATCTTGGAACCCAGAGGAAATGGAAAAAGGCCACTGGAATGGAATTACTGTTTACTTATCTTAATACCTAACTATTTTCCTTTTTTTTTTTTTTTTTTTTTTTTACTATTTTCCATTTTACTGTATAAGGAAACACTTTAACAACAGCTACACTGAAGATAAGAGAAATTCATATTGTTTTATGATAAATAAGTAAAATATTTCCCACAGCTAGTTAATATACTAAGGGAAAAGAAAGGAACAACAGTTTGCATTATTACTTTTTGTTTATTGAAATTGTAGTTCCCATAAAGTAAATGGAAGTATAAAGAAGGTAAAGCATATTCTCTTCCAAATGCAAAAAAATGCTAAATTATGGTATCAAATGGATGTGGCTAGTTTATTTTAGTTGATTTAAAATATTGGCATTAGAAATAGTTGTATCAAAGAATTTTATCTGTTTTAAGAAGAAAAAAATATGTTCTTTCAAATAATACTGTAAATACTACATTATATTCTCTATTAATTTTGTTTTTAAGTTCATATTATGTTTTTTAAAGATTATTTATTTATTCATGAGAGACACACACAGAGAGAGGCAGAGACACAGGCAGAGGGAGAAGCAGGCTCCATGCAGGGAGCCCGACTTGGGACTCAATCCCGGGTCTCCAGGATCTCGCTCTGGGCTGAAAGCGGCGCTAAACCGCTGGGCCACCCAAGCTGCCCTTTAAGTTCATATTAACCCAAGACAAATTTACATGAAAGTTTAAGCAAATTTCTCCTTTATGGTTTTGAAAATAGTTTCAGGTTTACATGAGATTTTGGAACTCTAGCCATCAAAATGATCTTCAATAAAAACATATTTGCTAGCCACAATAATTGACGTTCAACTTGCAAGGAAATTCACGTTTCATCATCAAGCTTGGGAAACACAAGTTTAACCAACTTCAGGTGTGGTTCAGGTGAGGTCATTTATCATATGGGTCACATTTTGAAGAACAGCTGTTTAAAAAAAACATTTTGTATAACACCAAAAAAAAAGTTACTATTGTGGCTGTTAAATTACATCTGTAAAGGAGAAAGATTTTACAAGAAGATGAAACGTGTTTAAAGGGACACATCAACTGGTCGTGCAGTGATTCACTTTTTGACATGTTTGAAGTAATCTAATGTAATACCAGTTATAGAATAGTTACAGCGTCTGGTGTTTGTAAAGAATTGGACACCCATTTACTTCCTCCTTTCTTTTGCCCCAGCCATCTACCCAGGAACCTACACTACTTTTTTTTTTTTTTTGTATTTATCAATGCTCCATTTTAATTTTTTTTAAAGATTTTATTTATTTATTTATTTATTTATGAGAGACAGAGAGAGAGGCAGAGACACAGGCAGAGGGAGAAGCAGGCTCCATGCAGGGAGCTTGACATGAGGTTTGATCCCCAGCAGGGCTGCCCTCAATGCTCCATTTCAAAAGTAATAGTAATGTCAATTATCAGATAGCTATGACATATGGAATCATAATATAATGATTTAAAAGTAATTTAGTAATGTGTCATAACAGTATACAAACCTAATAATTTTGCAAAACTTAGATAAGTCTTTCAACAATATTCTATTTCCCTTTTAAATCTCTAGGCCCTTTTGCTCTCTTTCCTATGATGATCCATTTTCTTTCACCTGCCCCTAAATGTACCTGTTTCTCAAAGTTCTATTCTCTGTTAAATTCTCTTCTCTTTCTTTACTGCCTTTGTAATACATCCGCTTTTTGTTGGTTACTGAATTTGCATTCTTCACCTCTTCCTTACTAAACAGTATCCCGATTTTGACAGTGTGCTACCTAAAAATATTTGTCTTTCCATACCTTTGGCGGCAGAGGTGGCCATGAGACATAGTTCTGGCCACTGAGTAAGTTCAAGTCAGCCAGGAATTTAGGAAACCTTTGTTCTCCTGACACAGGTACTGCTAGTTCCTCCTTTTCTCTTTCTCCTTCTTCCTGTCTGGAATGTGGATCTGAGATTAGGGGTAGAACAACCATCTTGCAACCATGAGATCAGAAGTTTGAAAATGAAGATATATTTGCTAATGATGCGCAGGGGAGAAATGGAAAAACCCCTCTCTAAGGCTTAATTAAGCCTCTTTTAAAACTCTGGATGGCGAACCTCCAGGCGTCTTGTTGCCTGAGATAATCTCTCTATATTTAAACCCTTATGAGTTTTATTTTTTTTAAAGATTTTATTTATTTATTTATGATAGAGAGAGAGAGAGAGAGAGAGAGAGAGAGAGAGAGAGAGGTAGAGACACAGGAGGAGGGAGAAGCAGGCTCCACGCACTGGGAGCCCGACGTGGGATTTGATCCCCGGTCTCCAGGATCGTGCCCTGGGCCAAAGGCAGGCGCCAAACCACTGCGCCACCCAGGGATCCCCCTTATGAGTTTTCTATTCTTATTGCTGAACATAATCCTAACCTAGCACACTTTTATTTAGTTAACTGAAGACAAAGCATTTGGTTCACTCTTGTTTTATCTTGAAAAGCATGTCTTCAAGTTAGATTTATTCATACTACTCATCTCTGATTTCCCTTCAGTGTGGTACTTGAAAATGTACTGAATTGAAGGCAGTATTTTATATTATTTGCAAAGTCAGACAAATTGCTTTTAGCTCAAAGGAGTTCGATGATTTATTGTGGTATTTCTCGCTATGATTTATCTACAACATTTTGCTGTAGGTATGACATGATTTATAATTTGGGGACTCTGCTGATGGTTTTATTTCCTATGCCATTCCTGACCACAGCTGATGTCAATTCATGTTAAACATTCCTACAAATCCAGTCCAAATTAATCTTTCTGTAAATTTACTTTGTGAAAAGGCATGTCATATTTTACTAGACACAGTTTTTAATTTCCTACCCTTCCTATATTGAGGTTGCTTAGCAGTGAGCAAGCAGTAGGTCACTGTGCAAATTTATAATTAATAATTGCACATATCTATATGAATGTTCACATCTAGATCTATATTTGCATATATATATTTAAGATTTGCATATATATATTTAAGATTTATTTATTTATTTGAGAGAGAGAGAGAGAAAGAGAGAATGAGTGGGGGAAGACAGAGGGAGAGAATCTCTAGGCAGCCTCCCCATTGAGCATGCAGTGAGGTAGGGGACTCAGTCCCATGACCCATGAGATCATGACCTGAACCCAAATCAAGAGTCAGATGCTTAACTGATTGAGCCACCCAGGCACCCCTGTATATCTATAATTATGTCTAGATCTGAGGTATCAGGTATGTACTTAAATACGTTTTCCAAGGCAATGGCTTTGTTTTCCTCCCAATCATCATGGATTCTATTTAATGTAGTAAATTTCTAAGTTTGAATATATTTCTTCAGTTTTGTAAAAGTTTGTATTAATCAAAATTAGACAAATATGCTCAATAAGGTCAATAAATTTCACTTTTGTAATGAAGAAAATAATAAAATGAATTAGCAGGTGAGCATGTGGGTTATGCAAATACAAACCAACATAATCATTCTAATGTTATTTAAAAGATTAAAAATCATTACATTTTTTTACTGATTTATTCATTCAACAAATATTTCCTGAGCATCTGCTATGAGCCAGGCATTGTTCCAGACACTTGGAATATATCTGTGAATTAAACAGAACTTTCTGCCCTACCAGGGAAAGACATACTAAAATAAATAAAATATGTAGGGTTGTATGTTTGAAAAATGCTAAATGTATGGAAAATAATTAGAAAAAAGTGGGCTCAATAATACATGTGGAGGTGTGCTATTTACAATTTTCATCAAAGTCAATAGTCATTAAAAAGGTGGTGTTTGAGCTAAGATTTGAAGGCAGTGAAAAAGTCATACCAATGTCTGGGAGAAGAGCATTATAAGTGGTGGAGCAAGGACAATGTGGTGGGAAGTAAGTGCAAAGGCCCCTACATGGGAACATATCTGTCATGAACAAGGCATTGCTAAGAAGCCAATCTGGCTGGAGCAGAGCTCTGAGGAAGAAAGAGTAAGATATGAGGTGAGAAACGATCAGGAAAGAGGTAGATTAAGTAGAGCTTTGTAGGCCATGTGAGAACTTTGGCACTTGTTTAATGAAATGAGGGGTCATTGCAGGGCTTCGAACATGAGTGACATGCTCTGAAGGCAAGGTCAAAATCAGAGACAAAATGCACCAGATAAGAGGAGATGGTGGTTTGCATCAGAAAGAAGCATTTGGATTCTGGGTATATTTTGAAGGAAGAATTAACAGGATTTGGGGAGGTTAATCATATATTATTTGTTATGTATGCTAGACATTTCTAAAACTGAAAAATAATGCCATGAAGTATTCTCCCAGGACAAGTGACATAAAAGTGTCCTGTTCTGGACAAAACTGGACATAAAATCACTAGTCATTAGTGACCTTGAAAGAGCTTCCTCTCCCCTCATCCCATCCCCACTTTGCTGAACAACTTCTCTTTTTTTTTCCTTTCTAGTCAAATTTTGCCCCATAATCCACAAAAATTGATCCATTTTGCAATTGTTTATCCTGGTCAGACCAAATGTCCTCTGCGCAAAATCAGCATTGAATTCTGAAAGATAAAGAAAAGCAAATATTGCTCCAGAGTTTTTGGCGTAAGTGGCCAGAGGATGATGGGATGATATGTCATCTACTGAGATGGAGAAACTAGGGTGGACTAGGGTCTTTCTTTTTTAAAGTGACAGAAGGGAGAAGGGGAAGATCTATTCTATTTTGTGCATGTTAAGTTTGATATGTCCATTAGAGATCCAGTAGAAAGGATGAGTAGACATATGTTTGAAGTTTGGTAGTAATAGACAGGTTGGATATATCTGTTTGTGAATGATCAGCCTGTAGGGAGTGTTTATAAGCTTTTAAACTAGACAAGATCACTGAGGAAGTAAACATATATGAAATAGTCAAGACAACTAAGAACTGAGCCATGAGGTATTCCAGTGTTAGAAGATCATGCAGAAGGGGGTCCATCAGAGGAGACAGAAGTAAATCACCCATAGGTTAGGAGGAAAACCAACAAATGTGTCCTGAAAGCCAAGTGAAGAGAGTTTTCAGGAGAAAGGAATGCTAGACTTGTCAAATGCCACTGATAAGTTAAACAAAAGAAGACTGAAAAATGTCCATTAGATATTGCAATGGAAGGTCTTCAATAGGTTAACCATATAAATTATCATTCAGACTTGACTTTTCAAAAACCAAAAACATTGTACTTTTCTAAAATGTGTGTGCTTCCATTATCCTCCCAAACAATTCAGGAAATTTAGCATGATTTAACTTCTCTTTGATATACACCAGTTCCCATCTTTACATATTATTTTTACCCAATTTTTTTTCTGGCATCATTTCTTTTTTTTTGACTAAGTTACTGGCCTTATACTTTTTATCTATTTCTTCCTATGGAAGATGTAACTCTCAAATAATCCATTATACATACAACTACACATACAATACTGCTTTTGATAGCATCCCAGTATCATTAATTATAATGCTGATTAAATACGTATTCAATGTTTATATAGTTATGACTGTAGAAATATTATTCACAGCTGCTATTACACTATAATTACACTTCTTGTCTTGTACAACCTTTTTGTTTTTCCTGGAGTTAATAGTTGCCTTGCTTTTTTATTTGTTTAGTTTTCTTTGTTCCTATCTCTACTTTCTTCACAAACTATCCAAAAAAATGAAGATACTACAGGAATATAGCAAATCAGTATACTGACAGAAAACTATAGAACACTGATGAAAGAAACTGAGGAAGACACAAAGAAATGGAAAAATGTTCCATGCTCATGGATTGAAAGGACAAATACTGTTAAAATGTCTATGCTACCTAGAGCAATTTATACATTCAATGAAATCCCTATCAAAATTCTAACAATTTACTTCACAGAATTGGAACAAATAATCCTAAAATTTGTATTGAACCAAAAAAGACCCTGAATAGCCAAAGGAATGTTGGAAAGAAAATCAAAACTGGGGGGATCCCTGGGTGGCGCAGCGGTTTGGCGCCTGCCTTTGGCCCAGGGCGCGATCCTGGAGACCCAGGATCGAATCCCACGTCGGGCTCCCGGTGCATGGAGCCTGCTTCTCCCTCTGCCTGTGTCTCTGCCTCTCTCTCTCTCTCTGTGACTATCATAAATAAGTAAATAAAATTATTTTTAAAAAAAGATATTTAAAAAAAGAAAAAGAAAATCAAAACTGGGTTCATCACAATTCTAGACTTTAAGCTCTATTACAAAGCTGTACTCATCAAGACAGTATGGCACTAGCACAAAAACAGACACATAGATTAGTAGAACAGAATAAAGAACCCAGAAATGGACCCTCAACTCTATGGTAATCTTTAACAAGTCAGGAAAGAGTACTCAATGGAAAAAAGACAATCTCTTCAACAAATGCTGTTGGGAAAACTGGACAGCCACATGCAGAAGAATGAAACTGGACCATTTCTCACTCCATACATAAAAATAAACTCAAAATAAATGAAAGACTAAATCTGAGACAGGAATCCATCAAATTCCTAGAGAAGAACACAAGCAGCAGTGAACTTGTGACCTCGGCTGCAACAACTTCTTACTAGACATGTCTCCAAAAACAAAGGAAACAAAAGCAAAAATGAACTATTGGGATTTTATCAATATAAAAACTTTTACATAGCAAAGGAAACAGTCAACAAAATCAAAAGGCAAACTACAGAATAGGAGAAGATATTTGCAAGTGTCTTATCAGATAAAGAGCTAATATCCAAGATTTATAAAGACCTTAACAAACTCAATGCCCCAAAACCAAATGATCCAGTTAAGAAATGGGCAGAAGATATGAACAGATATTTTTCCAAAGAAGATATACAAATGGCCAACAGACACACAAAAAATGCTAACATCACTTGACATCAGGGAAATTCAAATCAAAACCACAATGAGAGAGATGCCTAGGTGGCTCAGCAGTTGAGCATCTGCCTTCAGCTCAAGGCATAACCCCAGGATCCCGGGATCAAGTCCCTCATCGGGCTCCCTGCATGGAGCCCGCTTCTCCCTCTGCCTGTGTCAAGCACTTTATTTTTGGATTGGTTTTATCCTTGCCTCTCTCTCTGTGACTCTTATGAATAAATTAATAAAATATTTTTTTAAAAAAAACACAATGAGCTACTACCTCACACCAATCAGAATGACTAAAATTAACAAGACAGGAAACAACAAATGGTGAAGATGTGGGAAAAAAAAGAAACTCTTGTACACTGCTGGTGGGAATGCAAGGTGGTACAACCACTCTTGAAAACAGTGTGGGAGTATCTCAGAAAGTTGAAAATAGAGTCACTATATGACCCAGCAATTGCACTACTAGGTATTTACCCAGAGGATACAAACATAGTGATCTGAAGGAGCACCTGTATCCCTATGTTTATAGCAGCAATGTCCACTATAGCCAAACTATGGAAAGAGCCCAGATATCCATTGACAGATTAATGGATAAAGAAGAAGTGATATATATATATATATATATATATATATATATATATATATATATATGAATATTACTCAGTCATTGGAAAAATGAACTCTTACTATTTGCAAGAGTAGAACTAGATGGTATTTCGCTAAGTAAAATAATTCAATCAGAGAAAGACAACTATTATGATTTCACTCATATGTGGAATTTAAGAAACAAAACAGAGGATCATAAGGGAAGGGAGGGGAAAATAAAATAAGACAAAATCAGAGAGGGAGACAGTCCATATGAGACCCTTAATCATAGGAAACAAATAGGATTGCTGGAGGGGAAGTGGGTGGGAAGATGGTATATCTGGGTGATGGACATTAAGAAGAGCATGTGATGTAATGAACACTGGGCATTATATGCAACTGCTAAATCACTGAACTCTATTTATGAAACTAACAATACATGTTATGTTAATTAATTAAATTTAAATAAAAAATATTTGGACAGTTTTCTTGTTACAAATAGGCATTGGCAATATATTTTTAAAAATTGAAAAATCTGACTATACTAAGAGTAAGAATTTTTGTTCATCAAAAGCCAACATAAAGAATGAAATGACAAGTATGATGAGTAACAAAGTGAGAGAAAATATTTACAATGCCTACAGCTAACAAATTAGAATCAGTAATATAAGAGAACACTTCCTCATGAATAAAAGCACAAACAGCCAAATAGAAAAATAGACCAGAGAAATGAACAGGCATACCACAGGATAAACTCATAGAGCCAATAAACGTATTAAGAAAATGTCTAATCTTTTTTTAAATCAAGGAATTGCACATCATATCAAGGAATTACACATCATTATCATGAAATATCATCTTATATCCATCCTTTTGAGAAAAATGAAAAAGTCTGAAAATACCAAGTCTGTATTTCAATGGCATCTTCCATGCATTGCTGCTGAGTATAAAGTAACATAATTACCAGCAAAGAGTTTGGATATACCTCCTAAAGTTGAACATTCACATCCCCTCAGTTGCATCCTCCCACAGGTAAGTCTATTTTCTTTTTTTTTTAATTTTTTTTTATTTATTTGTGATAGTCACACACAGAGAGAGAGAAAGGCAGAGACATAGGCAGAGGGAGAAGCAGAGGGAGAAGCAGGCTCCATGCACCAGGAGCCTGACATGGGACTCGATCCCGGGTCTCCAGGATCGCGCCCTGGGCCAAAGGCAGGCACCAAACCACTGTGCCACCCAGGGATCCCGGTAAGTCTATTTTCAAAAGAAGTTTTTGCACTTGTACAACAAGAGGTCTTCTTAATAGCAAAATCCAGAGAAGCATTTCTGTGTTTGAAAATTACAGTTCTCCCTTTTGCATAGGGAAAAAAATCCAATTCTTTCCTCCTATCTTTCTCTTCTGTATATCTTTACTTTGACACCACTACCACATTCATACAGGGCACTTGACTTCTGACACTTGTGATTACCAGATGTGTGTGAGGTTTTCCCCATATCAAGCAATTCTCTGCAACACTAGCTGGGTGTCCTACAATTGTACTTAATTCCAACACTATCTACTTAGAGAGAGAGTCAGATCTCACAAGGCCTCTGATCCAGAAGACTGCCCCCAACTTCAGATGCCAATTACAAATAGTGCATCTCCCAGGTTACCCACAACTTCTATTCAATTTGGCTACAAATCACAGGTTCACATTATCCTTCCTCAGGCTTGATTAATTTGCTGGAGTAGCTCACAGAACTCAAGGAAACAGTTATATTTACCAGTTTGTTAAATATACGATAAAGAACAAAGATGAACAGCCAGGTGGGGATATACATATAGCAAGGTCCAAGAGGGTCTTAAGTTCAGGCCCTGCTGTCTCCATGGAATTGTGGTATGTCACCCTTCTGGTACAGGGTTGTATTCTCCAAACTGGAAGCTCTCTGAACCCCCTACTATTGGGATTGTATAGAGTCTTTCTTACATAGACATGATCAATATTTGAGTCCATTTCCAGCATCTCTCCTCAGATTGTAAGATGGGGGGGGGGAGTGAAACTGAAAATTCCAAGCTTTTAATCATAGTTTGGTCTTTCTGTGATCAGCCCACATGCAGGAGCTCTCCCAGGATCCCATCTAGAGTTCTCTCAATAGAATATGCAGGAACCCTGTGTCAGAGGTGGGGTCAAAAACAAATATTAGAAGATACCCTTAGTGCTCATATCACTTTATAAATTAAAAGGGTTTGGGGATCCCTGCGTGGCGCAGCGGTTTGGCGCCTGCCTTTGGCTCAGGGCGCGATCCTGGAGACCTGGGATCGAATCCCACATTGGGCTCCCAGTGCATGGAGCCTGCTTCTCCCTCTGCCTGTGTCTTTGCCTCTCTCTCTCTCTCTCTCTCTCTCTCTCTCTCTGTGTGACTATCATAAATAAGTAAAAAAAAAAAAAAAAAAAGAAATTAAAAGGGTTTGGGGAGCTCTGTACCAGGAACAAGAAGCAGAGACAAATACATATTTTCTGTAATCTCACAAATCCACATGTCCACAAAGGCAGAGTGATAACTTAACTGTGGTAAATTTACCCAGTGGAGTTTTATTTGGCAATAAAAATAAATAACTACAATGATATAATATCCACCAAAATAAATGAATCACAGCAATAGGTAAAAAATTTGAGTACCCTCAAATTACACACAGCCTGAAACTTTCTTTATAAAGTTTAAAACAATTAAATACATACATGTATGCATGGGTGCACACACACACACACACACACACACACACTCCAGGAATATGCATAAATGCAAAGCTACATAAAAATGAAAGCAAAGAAATGATGAACGAAAGATTCACAATGAACACAAGATTCAGGTGGATGGTTACCTTGAGCTGTGTGAGACAGGAGGTGGGTTGAGGAAAATTAGACAGTTAGATGCAGTTTATTGATAAGGTCTAGGCTTTGCAAATAAAAGCATCCATGCATGGACAAAGATGGGAACAAGTAAACCAAGAAGTATGTATGATCAAACTAATTTTGTGTTCCTGAAGCCCCATAAAATATGTTTGTGTCTAAATTAAGGATTTCCTAAAAAGGTAACTTTCCACATTTTAAAAACAGAGTACAGAAAAAAAAATTATGAGGGATGCATGTCTCCCTTTGAATTAGTGAGGTGTTTTTTTGTATTATTTTGAATAATTACTAATAGTGCAATTGCTGTATCATAAGATAGTTCTATTTTTAACTTTTTGAGGAATCTCTATGTTTTTCAGAGTGGTTTCATCAGTTTGCATTGCCAAAAACAGTGCAAGAGGGTTCTCCTCTCTCCATAACCTGGTTAACACCTGTTTTTTGTTTTTGTTTTTGTTTTTGTTTTTTTAACTGCTGATTTTAGCCGTTCTAACAGGTGTGAAGTTATATTTCATTGTGGTTTTTATTTATATTTCCCTGATGATAAATGATATTTAGTATCTTTTCATGTGTCTGTTGGCCATCTGTATATCTTCTTCAGAAAATGTCTATTCATGTGTTCTGCCCTTTTTAAAATTGGATTATTTGGGCTTTGGGTGTTGAATTGTATAAGTCTTTTTAAATATATTTTGGATTCTAACCCTTTATCAGAGAAGTGATTTGCAAATATCTCCTCCCATTCCTAAAACCTTTCAGTTTTATTGATTGTTTTCTTCACTGTGCAGAAAATTTTTATTTTGATGAATCCCCAATAGTTTATTTTTGCCTTTGTTTTCCTTACCTCAGGGAGACATACCTAATAAGTTGCTATGGCCCTGAATGGATAAAGAAGATATAGCATATACATGCAATGGAATATTACTTGGCCATAAGAAAGAATGAAGTCTTGCCATTTGCAATGATGCAGATGGAGCTAGAGAGTATAATGTTAAGTGAAGTAAGTCAGTGAGAGAAAGACAAATACCATGTGATTTCACTTATATGTGGAATTTAAAAAATAAAATAATCATAGAGGAAAAAAAGAAAGAGGCAAACCAAAACAAACAAACAAACAAACAAAAACAAAAAAGATAAAGAAAGACTCTTAACTATCGAGAACAAACTGATGGTTACCAGAGGGGAGGTGGGTGGGAGGATGGAGTAAATACATGATGATGATTAAGGAGGGCACTTGTGATGAGCACTTGGTGTTGTATATAAGTGTTGAATCACTAAGTTGTATACCTGAAACTAATATTACACTGTTGGTTAACTAACTGGAATTTAAATAAAACTTGAAAAAATAAATACTATAAATATATTTTTAAAAAGTTATGAGGGAACTCCCTAACAAGTGCTGAGAGGAAAGAATGTGTGTAATGGAGTGAAGGGAACACACATAGGTGTTTGAAGTTCAGAGAGAGGTAAGCCGGATGTGCAGACTCGGAACGAAGCTTCTGAACCACACTACTCAGTGATAAAACCACAATTCAAAGATTATGTGAGGCAAGGATGGTAGTGGGTCACTAGCCACACATAGATTCTTTCCAGCACTTCACATTGATGTCTGAATAGCCATAATTCCCAATTTTCATCAGAACTTCAGCTGACATGACTTCACACTGACATTGCTACTACTAAAAGCATTATTCTATACTAGGGGTCAGCAAACTTTTTCTGTAAAGGATTAAATAGTAAAAATTTAAGTTTTGTAGGCTATAAGATCACTGTCACAACTATTCAATGCTTTCATTGATAGCAGCCAGAGACAAAATTTAAATGGTTGAGTGTGGCTGTGTTCCAATAAAACTTTGATTACAAAAGTAAATAGCAGGCCAGATTTAGCCCCAAAGCATAGTTTTCTGAACCCTCTTTAATCTTATCCACCCAATGGTTCGTCTGTATATTGTATGGTTTTAGAACGAGCATCAATCCAGCATGCTTGCCAGTGTGGTGAGATGATATTTCGGCCAGAACTTAGGGTTTAATGAGTTATCCCTCAATAGTTGCCACATCTTCCAATGTGGCAAGAAACTCAATCCTATGATCCAGACTATCAGAATCTTTATGGTGGAATTATTACCAAAGAACACTATATCCAGAGCTGCAAATTTGAGATGAGGACTTGAGGGAAGCAAACAGTAAAAGGAGTTTAAAGAAGGCTTCTGTTATTTTTGGAAGCCTCTTCTTTGAATAAATATATTTTATTGAAAATGTTCAGTACTACATAACCATATTCTGCGTTGTACCTAAAGATCTGTGTGTGTGTTCCTTTGCACTTGGCTGGTGAGTCCACTGGAAAAGCTGTTCACTAAAGGTGTATCCCAGTCCCTTCTTTGCAGATAAAAATCCAGCATGGTCAGTATCAAGTCGAAAATCCTGGTTCTGTAAGTTGCCAAATAAAAGTCCAAGGCAGACAGGCATGTGAGTCAGTAAAGCAGGCTACCCGCTTTTAGTGTGTGTGTGTGTGTGTGTGTGTGTGTGTGTGTGTGTGTCTATGTGTGTGTGTGATTGGGGCAGGGCTTACAGACAAGATAGAACACAGTCACTCAAAAAGTGAGTTTGTTATTCACTTTAAAAATAAGAATTGAAAAAATATGTTCAAAGATCCCCATGACTATCTTAAAACAATTTCTGAATGGTTGGTAGAATAAAGCTTTCTTTTGTTTCTAAACAGCTTCAAACCTAAAAGTACACAGGAAATGAAATTATAGACAGAGTTGGTAGATTGGCCTCAGGAACACATCTCAGTTCTGAAAACATTAATAAGTCCCATCATAATCCTGCCTCTCTCCCAGCCCCTTAGAGTTTTTAAAATATATTTATTAAATAGGCCTAGTGAGGGGAAGAGATTCCCTCTTAATCTTATTATGTTGACTTGTTTATTGTCTTCCTATTATCAGAACAAAAACATCTATAAAGTAGAGATCTACACTTCTTACCACCCATGATAGTATTTGGCATGAATAGGCATTTGGCAAATATTTGTTGAATGAAAGAAAGATAATCTCTGCTGTTATTTGATGTAGGTGCCATAATTACCCTCTAGCATGGGTTAAAAAACTGAAGCTAATGAGCATGTCCAAGACCACAACTCATAGCTCTAGAGCTGGTTTAGCCAGTGCTTGTAAGCATCCCACAGCATTTGTAGCATATTAATCTAACCATCCTTTCATCTTTCATCCATTTTACCTGGATATGACCGCCTGAACACATGACATAGCCCCTAATCTTTCACTCATCCAATCTGTGTAGCAAGTTACCAATAAAATAATTGGTAAACATTGATTTTCTCCCATCAGTCTACTGTTCAGAAATGGTGGTACCCTATAGAAGTGAACGTTCCTGTCCACAGCAGTGTTCCAAGTTTATTGCTTCCAAGCTTATTCTTATTTTGGCATCATCTTTTCTTAGGTTATCCAGTCACTCAGAAAATTAAACTAATGTTTACTATATTAGCCTTTTGTTTAATAAATGAGAAACCAGTAAGTAATTCCTTGACTTATGAAAGACTTGTTAAGGCACAAAAGAAAAATACTGAAGGCTTTGCAAGTTAAATACTTCTTAATTTACTACTTCCTCACTAACTGATTTTTTCTTTACTCTTTTAACACGATGTTATAGTCAGAGCCACAGCCATGTAAGGGTTAACAGTTAAGTAAAAACAGCAAGGGAGGAGCCTCTGGTTCCAAGTGACTAATCTTTTCTATAACCTGTTTTACATAACCTTCAAAGCCAAAGAAACTTTATCAAAGGATTAAAACTTATATAAACAAAGATTCCTTTATTTATAACTGATTCTCTGCAGGACAAGAAGCTCCACTTACATTACACATGTGCAGAGATTTATACATATTGGTTACTCAATGTGTAATTTTTAAAAAATCTGATGATCTTACAGTATAGAAGCAGCAGTGAATGAAGAGGATGGTGAATGATAAGGTAAAGGGAGTTCATTTATTTGGTTTGTTGTGAGTTTCAATTCAGTTATTTTTGCTTTTAAAAAATGTAATGAAAATGTCTTACTCAGAAATATGACTCCTTGGGTTTTCTAATTACTTTGTCTATAATTTCCTGGTACTGACAAAAATTCTGTGTAATGCTGGACTACGTAATTGTAATAATATTGCTTGTTCACACACACACACACACACACACACACACACGGATATATACTTTGATTTTTTTCAAATACATAGTTACGAGTGGTTTAGAGCATTTGAAATGAGTTAAAGTGATTCCAGATAGTATTTCTTTTCTCTTGCTTTGCCCATGGTCTTTTAGACTGATCCTTGTTTATTTAATTCCTCCAAACCCATCCTTCTCATTCTGATCAAGCCCCATGTTCCTCTCTTTCTCCCCTGAAATACTATATACGCATACACACACACACACATGCACACACACCATTTATTGCTGTTTTCTTTCAAAGTTCAAAAATAAAAGGGGCACCTTGGTGGCTCAGTTGGTTAAGAATTCAACTCTTGGTTTCAGCTAAAGGTCATGATCTTGCAATCATCAGATCAAGCCCTGCATGGGCTCCCTTTACCCCTTCCCCACTGCTTGTGCAGGTTTGCTCAAAGGGCTTTATATTTGTCCTCTGCAGTTTGGAGGACACAGGGACTGGTGTCTGACTCATGCTAAAAAGTCTAGAAGGCAAAGCTGTGGGTGAAACCTCCTGCCAGGAGGTGGAAGGAAGCAAGAACTACATTTGAAAAGGAGCAATATCCAGTCAGTGGTGGGTCAACCATCACTAGTTTGGGTCGGTCTTCCACCCGGACTGATTGGATTATATGGAGCAGTGATGAGACCTCAGCAGAGAGGCTCAAAGTGCGTGATGCATGCAAAAATTTGAAGAACTTGTGTGTGACTGCCAGAGGAAGTGCATGTACCCTGCCGAGGACACTGCAGGTTAGTGATCATGAATGAAGGGGGAGCATATCCAAAGACCCATAGAAGGGCCAAGAGAGTCTGTTTTAAATAACTTTCAAGGCCATAGAAAGCAAGGATGACATTTCCTGCCCTGTTAACATCCCTCATATAAGTTTCAACTCTGGAGGACACAGAAACATACTTCTCCAACTGTGAGGGGAGCCTGAAGTGAGGCTGAGGAAAGAGGCCAGGAGAAGCTGACCCAGAACATAGAGAAACCAGGATCCTTTTCCCAACCATACAGCTTGGATATGTTGTAGTGGGAGGAAAGAAGCTGCAATTTAAATGAAGTTCAAATACCTTTTTGCAGGACTAATTTAACCAAATGGCTTTTTTTTTCTTTTGAAATTCAACAGAAAGTAGAGCAACCTGTCTGTGATTCCATTTAGTATCAGGAAAAGAACTGGCCCCATAAAGTAAATTTTATAGGAAGTGTAGGGAAAAGAGTAAGGCTTTTCTCTGATATCAAAAATCCCACTTGTTCAAAGGGCCTGTACTGTGATCTATTTCTGTATGTAAATACTGTTCAGGAACACAAAGGTGAATTATTTAAACTTTAAAGTCTTTTTTCAATAACTTATCCTTTACGATAAACATGGGACTTCTTAGAAATCCACAGGATTTCTTAGGATTATATATTTGCCTTCCTTCAATCCTCCCTTTACTTCAATATACTGTGGCTGGTTGTTCTTCCTAAGTATTTTCTACACATATAAAATGTTTTACCATTTAGTCTGAAGACTTCTTTATGAATTATGGTAATAGATTTAGATTAAAAAAAAAGATTTAGATTTAAAAGCATGTCATCTATGTCAGGATAGAGGTGGGTTAGGACAGTCAAAGCAAGTGAATCAAATTTGAGCTACTTTATAAAGAGAGATTTTTTAAGTAGAATCTATTATTATTTTTTGAATTTATTTTTCATAATGATGTTAATTTCAATAATTTATATAGTATTTTAAATCTTCAAAATAGCCATTTAT